>NW_013952751.1:518386-519562 GCF_001266775.1 Austrofundulus limnaeus | reverse complement strand
AAAATATAGAGACTAATTTATACTAACCTGGAAAAATAAATATTCAAGTCATTTCAAACAAAAAAAAACATGAGATAAAGTTCTCCTTTGTTATTTTAATTGGTACATTTTAAATGTATTTATTTAGTGGTTCATTTATATAATTCTGCTTTTATTTCTAATTATGTCAGTGTTGGTCCTCCGTACTGCAGAAACCCGATAATCATCCTTCATATCAGGTGTGTTGGAGCAGAGAAGCAAGTAAAACATGCAGGGCTGCGGCCCCCCAGGACCAGGATTGCCCACCCCTGTATTAGAGTGACTGTTTTCACTTTCAGTTCCAAAATTCAGATTTTGATGCCACACGTCCTGCTGCCTCCAGCCAGGCTCCAGCTCACGTTGCAATCTCTCCAGAAAGTTTGAACATTTGGAAGCATTTAAAAGCTAAATTCAGACAGTTTGTTTAGAAGCTGAAAGAAGCCATTTAAAACGCAGGAGAACGAGATTAAACAGGAAACTTTGAGAACAAACAAATCAAACTTGGAGTTCTTATCAGTTTTATTTGATGCCATGAATTTTGAACAAGTTGTGCTTCCAKTTCTTTTCCGGCACACTCCCACCTTTCACCACAAAACATATGGTTTGTAAAAAAAGATATGTTTTTGTCTCATATTTAAGTTGTTCATTTAGAGTCTGGATTGTCTTCACAGTTGAAAATAATCCCACGTGCTCGTGGGGTGGGGGTGGGGGGTAAAGTGGGTCTGTTTTGTTGTCAGGACTCGCTCTCTTCTCCTCGCTCAGACTGAGAGCAGACTCTGCAGAAGCAGTTGTTTGCCTCGGGCTTTTAGTTCCATTAGTTATCAGCACAATTAACTGTAATCCAGATAAAAAAGCAACAACAGAGCAGAGAGCTTGAAATCGACTTCACTCGAGAGTTTTTTTTTTTTTTTTGGAAACATTACAAGGCATTCAGACGAATCAAACATYCAGGAAAGAGTTTGATCCTGATCCTTTCTGTGGTTTAAAGGTTAATAATCTCCTGAAATCAGTTTCAGTGTGTGAACACATCGTTTAATCCTGTAACTCCTGCAGGGAGTTCATCAGATTTAACCTTCACACACCCTCTTTGCTTGAATTTCATTTTATCAGTGTGCATTGCCAATGCAATGCACACTATTGTGATTCGTTTCCCATCCA
>NW_013952751.1:516029-517386 GCF_001266775.1 Austrofundulus limnaeus | reverse complement strand
CCTACAGTATTTTTACAGTCTTTATTTTACAGTTAAAATATATTTTTATCAAATAAAGTTTAATGTTACAACTAATCATGGATCCCTTTAAAGTAATTAACTGATCCAATGTTCTTATGATAAAATATGATCTTAGCAGCAACTTTTAAGATGTTTTAGTTGATATTTGGAGGCTTCTTGCTTCAGTGTTCTCTGCCATCTTCTCTTATGATTAAGTGACAAATCTCTGGAGAAACATAAGCAAATGATCACTTGGAGGAGTGGAGACCGACGTAATTAATGACCGCCTGTTAACAAGCTTCTGCAGGACGGCTCGCGCCAAAAATGACGCATTTTCCCCAGAGTGAAATGCACCCGTGAAGCCGTGTTAAATTCCTGCCATCGCTGTCTGTGGACTGCATGTTTCACTCTCAGGATGAGCCAKTCTGGACGGGCTCGCAGAGGCTTTTCACCCAGATAAAAGCAATTAATCTTAAGTTTTTAAATTTGAACGGAAACCCAGAATTCAGGCGGTGCTTCGGGGGCTCAGAGGAGCCGAGGATGTACAGAAAACCATCTGTTAGCATTTAAACATGACGTGAGCTGAGCTGGAGGTAAACACTAAACGTAACATGTTGAGGCTTTTTCAGGCAATAAAAATTAAAGTCAGCTTCTGTCAGGTTTACGGAGAAGTCACTTATAGTTACGGTTTGGTCCAAAAACMCAGAATGCCAAATGCTGTTTTTGTGTTTTTCTAATTCTCAAAGCAGAGGAAAACAAGCCATGCTTGTTAGTGTGGAGGCTCTAAAAAACAAAATAAACTTAAATTAATCTGCCTTTTTAGCCAGTCTCAACCGTAAACAGTGTCCCAACAGTTCATGTGTCAGGAACTGCTGCAGGCATTTTTAATCTGATCTTAATCTCCTAATTTGTTTGCGTTCACATCATTTCTACGTCCTGTTTTAGTAAACAGTGGAGCTGGTTTCTGTCGGGTCTTTTTAAAGATTTACCGCCTCAGTGGGCTCAAGTGAGCGTGGAGTCGTCAGTCCAGACGTCCAGAAGCAGAGAGGCGGACTTCAGGCAAACGCCACAAGATTTACTGCCTAATTAGCTTTTTGTTCTTCATGTAGAAAAAATGTTAGTGAAAAGTGGCCGTGCTGAGAGTTCACGTTTCAGCTTCACCACCCACTTTTTTTAAATTTATGTTTTCAAATTAAAAGTTTTCAACACGACATTAGCCACATTTTATCACAGAACTATATAAAACTAAAGATTTAAATTAGAATTATTCTCTAAACACCAATTCCTTTATATTTGATGTTTTTACATTAAACTTTATAAAGCTTTTTAGGAGACAAATTACAACAGAGTATTAGGG
>NW_013952751.1:514275-514647 GCF_001266775.1 Austrofundulus limnaeus | reverse complement strand
AAAAAGCGCAGCAGTTATTCTCATTAGTAATGAGGTCTTAGTTGGTGTCTGATAGTAATTATTTAGTCACACGTTTCTTGATAAAATAGTTGTCACTAACAGCTACATGGTCCACAGCAGATTTTTATAGAATTTCAATAATTAAAACACTAAAACGTGTGCTGTGGATTTTCACATTCCTTTACTTTTAGAATGTGTACCATTGTTTTTAAACCAGTGGTATAAACTGTAAATACATGTGACCCATAACATCAAACCATGGATTAACTCAAATTTTCCTTTACATTTAACATTCACAAATCAATGGGCAAAAAAAATTTTTAAAATAAAAGTACATAATAATAATAATAATAATAATAATAATAATACACC
>NW_013952751.1:505073-512107 GCF_001266775.1 Austrofundulus limnaeus | reverse complement strand
GACTGACCACCACCTGACCAAACAAAAAGAGGCTCAGAGATGATCCTTTCTAATATATTTCCTTGGTATGAAACCACACTGCTGCTCCACAACTCTCCCAGATCTTTATCAAGTAGCTCAATTTCCCTGTAGTTGCTGCAGTCAGTAGGAACTACCTCATTCTTAAAAACCCATTTCCTTAACACCAACCTATAATATTCAGAGTTGTAACAACTACAGGGAATATAAATCTGCTACAATTATACAGGAGGTGACTGTAAGCAGCAGTATGGTTTCATGCCAAAAAGAGCATTACAGACACCATCTTTGCTTGAAGATGCTGATGAAAGAGCTGTGTCAGCTCAAAGCCCTGGCAGGTAGTGACGGTGAGGCTGCAAGAAGCAGGACTTCAGGTCCTTTTGGTGAGGTAAGGAAGATAAGTTGCAGGACTGATTCAACCCCTGCAGCTGGGACTTTTACTCACTCTGTCCAGGAAGCACTGGAAGAACCACTTCATGGTGTACAGACTGGTAAACACCTCCTGGTTGTCCTGTAGCAACAAAAAATCTGCTCAGTGTTTCAAGTAGTTTGACTTTCTTCTTCAGTCATGCCCAACTATAAAAGGATCATGAAGGCAGCAGTGTTGTGTCTCACCAGGTGCTGTTTCAGTTTGGGCATCATCTTCTTCAAGATTCTGTCGTGGTGCTCCTGAAAACGCATCAACTTWGGGAATCCAGGGACAAAAAACCCTGAGACAGAAGACATCATCAGCATGTAACTTTCAAACTGAAATAAAGTCTTAGAAATCTCTATCAGACATTGAATTGGCTGAAGTTACTTTTAGCACAGCTGGAAAACCTCAGCAGCACCCCAAATAAACAACTAATTGCTGYCTCCCCTGTTGTTTTACAGTGAACACTGTGTGAACAAGATCAGATAAGTCGCTCACCATGCATGGCGTGTTTCTGCCCAGACAGTAGTTTGACCAGAGCCCAGAAGGCGTCTTCTTCATTCATGTAGATCAGCAGCAGAGCTGTGATTTGACTCATGCCCTGACAATAACCCACCTCCTGCAAACAGTCAGTAATTAGACCCTTCTTCCAAGATGTCTAATACGTTTTATCAAACCACAGCTTAAATACAAAGTGCTCCTGACTCACCGTGTTGTACATAGAGTAGGCTGTGAGGACATGGAATAGTGCCTGCTGCCTGAAAACACAACAACATTAATTAAAGTTCAGTTTGAACAACCTAATATGATGAAYRMATTTTATTCCTCAAGCAGRATGAATCTAAACACTTTATCATATAAAGTTGCTCCACTCTAAATGTGTGCAAACACTCACTTAACATCATAGCGATGCATGAACATGATGTGGTCCCTGTAAGTTCTGTTCACATCCAGGTCRATCTGTCGGAYGTCAGGTGACACCACTCTGGCTCGAGCTTTCAGTTTCTAAACACAAAAGGGTTCATTGCTGAGAGTGAYGCCAYRACAACTTAATCCAAGTTTAAATTTTTACTTGGCAGACATTACTTCAGTAGCCAAACGATGTACAGTAGAGTTTTCATGGGGAATTTGTGCTCTTTTCTCTTTTTTTAAATAAAAAAGAGCACATATTAACTCTTTACTGTGCATCGTATGTCTAAAACAGTGGGGACAATTTTACAAATCCCCATTAGTTGTCAGTTGTAATTATCAAAATTAAAAGAAATAACCATTTGAAATATATCAGTCAGCGTGTCATGAATGAATATACTATACAAGTTTCACTTTATGAATGGAATTATTCAAATAAATCAACTTTTACATGATATTTTAATTCTATGAGCAGCACATGTATGAAGGCCTTTGCTTAAGACCTATGAATGGTTTGTTCTGAATTTCTTAGGAAGGATTCTTCAGAAGAACTTTGTGGAGATTTTTTTGTAAAAAGACTAGACTAGAGGAAATTATACTGCTTTCATAAAGGATAAATTAACACATCTCCTCCCTGCTCCTCAGGCAGAACTTCTCTTTATTTCCCAACCAAACTTGTTATTTTCCACATCGTTTGCTTTATGTGCCCAGCTCATCACACCTCCACCCCGGCCGAAGGCAGCGATGTATCGACCTCGCTGCAAAACTTTTCTAATGAGGTAAAAAGTTTGTCTCGCTGCATAACAAACTTGAAATGTTCCTGTGGGCAGAATCAAACTGCAGCTGTACACAAACACAATTAGATGTCTAAACTCTGAAATCAAATACAACCATGGCTTTTGATCTTTACGAGTCCTGTGTTGTAATTATTGCTGCTGAGCTGCAGACAGTTTAGAAAAACACAGAAGAAAAGCTGGAATGTGATCAGTACCTCATAAAAATCTTTCTTCTCCTCTTTTATTTTGGGAACGTCRAGCAGCAAGCACCACACCTCACCTCGGAGCTGCAAAGGAATGCCCTTATAAATCCTCCGAAACAGCTGGGGAAAAAAAACAAGTAGACAACGTTAGAGACCAGAAAAACCTTTCTGACACTTCATTGGACGTTTTACAAAATGACACAATAATTGTGTTCCAACATTACTATTAATACCATATCGTAATTGTCCAAAAAGACTAAAAATACCACATAATAGTAAGTCATCCAAAATGATAATAAATACAACATTCAAGTCATTGAAAATTGTCAAAACACCACATACAGTAACTCATTCAAATTCATAAAAAATTATAACAATATACTACATAAATCGTCCGAAATGTAAAAATACCATACAATAAAAAGTAATTTAAAATGTCAAAACATCACATCTGTAAGTCGTCCAAACTGACCAATAAATACCAGTTCAGTTTGGAGTCTGATCAATAGTCATCCAAAAATTCCAAACAAGTTGACCGAAATGACTAAAAGTACCACGCCGTCCAAAAACTCATCTGAAAGTGATCAATAACACCACATAAAGTAGTAAGTCATCCAAAATTATAAAAAATACCACCACATACGTAAGTTGTCCAAAATGACTTTAAATACTAATAGCAAAATATGTTATTTCAATGTTGAATTATAGTCAAAAAAGTTGATTTTTGGTTAAGGTCAATGACTGATGATGAATCACCCATCAATCATCCAAATCCAGTCAARTAACCAGTGYTGAAAATATGTTATTGAATCAATGTTGTTTCATGGTTGAATTCTAATTATTGAAATTCCAACATCTAATTGATGTTGAATCAACACTGATTATAGTATTAGTTGTGGGTGAAAACCTAACATTGTTTGTGACCGACTACTTTTTATATAATTTCAACATGGGTTCAGGATCATGTCTAATCATATTTCAATGTTGATTCACTCATATTTTGCTATCTGGTATTACAGTAAGTTGTCCAAAATGATTATAAATACCACACATTATAGTAATCRTCCAAAATGAGTCCAAATACCACATACAGTATTAAGAGTAAGAATTCCCATCCTATTATCTACTACATTATGAAAAATAATAATTTTGTATTCTTGGATGAAATTTGGGTCAACATTTAACAGCACCTGGAGCAACACATCTGTTAAAACTTCAGAATCAGCTTTATTATTCAAGCCCTTGTTGACATATCCTCCTGTATGTTTTCTTTTCTACATAAAACTTATGCAGAAAGGAAAATATACTTGTTGTAATAATGTTCAATAAAGTTTTCTTTGAGACATTTACCAATTCATCACGACTGGGCTGCAGAAAAAAGTATCAACTGACAATCATTCCAAACATGTTGGAWGTGTTTCATCTGCACAGATTATGTAAGAAAATAAAGACTTTGCACTAATGTTAGAAACTTTAGCACAGTTTCCCTCYCTTCAGCCACAAACCTCAGAGGTTAAATGAGCATCTGGCAGCTGCCAGAAGTTCTAACAGAACACAGAGGGCTTCCCTCGGTGTGTCAGAGATGTYAGAGGTACAAACTGTGAGCACCTGARCAGACTCTCCCTGAGCAGAAGCAAAGGCCTTTGGAARGTGAAGCAGGATCATCTGRCTGGATGAGCTCCAGCTGAGACWGGGAGCAGAAAGAGGGAGAAGTGCGCTGCGTGCAGCCTGCTGCAGGCAGATCTAGAGTCCACACAGAGGTGGAGAACCAGTTAGACTACGGGTGAAGATTAAATCCTTACAGCCAAACTGCTGGAACAGCAGAGCTAATCACAGCTGCTAATAAACYACAGTGGTGTGGAAAGGTTCTACAGCAGATATGTGAGGACTGTAAGATGAGGAATAACAGAGGGCAGGAAGTGTTAGGAGGCTGTAAGACAGGCTGAAACCAGATCCCAGATGACCAATTAAGAAGGAAAACAAATGTTTTAAGTCAGCACCTTTTAGACAAGGAGTTTGTGCTGAGTCACTAAAGCAGCATAAACAGGATTCATATAAACGCTTAAAACAACCCACAACAGAAATTCATGTTTAACAACAGATTTGTTCTTTTACAGAGAAAAAATATCAGWAATATTAATTGTTCTAAGGACCTCTCTGATGACAGGATCAGGTCTCTGGCAGCTGATCAAAGAATAGCTTCTGGATTTTTGTTGATTGTTTAAGGAATAATCTCAAACAAACCATGTGTGAGCAGCTACTAYCTCATCAAATTTAGCTCAACATCATGTAACAGTGGGAGTAAATTTGGTCTTTGATAAGGATGATATCCCCTTCACCTTTGGCTGATATAGAGCTCCAGTGTTAGGGAAGACACACCTGGCTTTGTTTRGACAAATAAACCTAAACAATTAATTACAAAGGAAAGATGTAGATTTCTTTAGTGATTTTCTTCAGTAAAATTTCCAGTTTAAAAAGATTCCCAGTCTTCCTGTTGGYGAAGCTTTCATTGTATTTGATTTCTAACCTGAACTCGTTTTGCTGAATCGTGTGAGATGAAGCAGCTCTGACTTCCAGAGGCGCCAATCATCAATCAGATCAGTCACCTTGCCACCACACCATATGTGTGTGTGTGTGT
The DNA here is from genome assembly GCF_001266775.1 of Austrofundulus limnaeus. NCBI lineage: Eukaryota > Metazoa > Chordata > Actinopteri > Cyprinodontiformes > Rivulidae > Austrofundulus > Austrofundulus limnaeus. The sequence goes on along the minus strand of NW_013952751.1, from coordinate 507,151 downwards.
GTGTGTGTGTGTGTGTGTGTGTGTGTGTGTGTGAATGTTCAACACTCCATCAGCCTCCTACCACATCTGGGAGCCACTGGTTGCTGGAGCAATAGCCTTGTAATTAGGTTCTGATGAGCGAGTCAATCAGTACATCTGTTGGACTAATCATCCTTTAAGTGTGTGTGGTTTTGTACACACACTTGTGTCAACATGTACCCTGAATCTGTGAAGGTTTTTAGTTTATTTGCCTTCACATAATTAGAGGTAGCTTAATGTTTTAGAATCCATGGTGACTTAACTGAAAATGATTGGTAACACCGGCAACATCTTTGCAACTATTTTAGCAGAAAATCTGTCACAGAGCTGTTTAAATGTGTTTAAAGCAGATAAATGTTACTCTGATGACATGATGCTCTGTGTTGCTGCTTTTTATTTAATTAAATAAGAAAAAGTCTTGCTATATGCTAAAGACCGTTTATRTGATTTGTTGCACAGATGGGGGGAGTTAATGACTTGCAGTACATCTGCTTTTTGCTACTTTCCCACTGTGGGGTTAATGTTTTCAGCAGTTGGGAAGGAAACAAATGAAACAAGAKGAACCTAAAACATGAAGTGTTTCCTTTGACCTGATGACACGCTGCAGACAAAAAGCTGAGAATCATCCCAAACACCTACAACAGGTGTGAAAGAGCTCCAGGCTAACATCAGCCCCCACGTCTCTAAGTGTCCTMATGAGAGGAAGACTTAACCAAGGCTACTCCTCTTCATAAGCTGCAGACTGATGAAAAGGAGACGGCACATTTAAATAATGGTTCCAGTTTAACTTATCACTAAAACTATCCATCCATCAATCCATCCATTTTCTTCCGCCTATCCGAAGTCGGATCGCGGGGCAGTAGCTTCAGAAGGGAGGCCCAGACCTCCCTCTCCCCAGCCACTTCTTCCAGCTCCTCCAGGGGAACCCCAAGGCGTTCCCAGGCCAGCTAAGAGACATATTCCCTCCAGCGTGTCCTGGGTCTTCCTCGGGGCCTCCTCCCAGTGGGACGTGCCCGGAACACCTCACCAGGGAGGCGTCCAGGAGGCATCCTTACCAGATGCCCGAGCCACCTCAACTGGCTCCTCTCGACGTGGAGGAGCAGCGGCTCTACTCTGAGTCCCTCCCRGATGACCGAGCTTCTCACCCTATCTCTAAGGGAGAGCCCARCCACCCTGCGGAGGAAACCCATCACTAAAATTAATCTCTCATTATTATAMAAACATCTGGAAAAACATGGTAATATTTAGGGAAATTGATTTGTATGAATTTTAGGGAGTTTATTTGACAGAAACTTTGATCTTCTGGCATCAGACCTGTTTACTTAGATTCCAGAAAGTAAGATGGGGGCAGGGTCTATGCTGATTGGTCAAAATTGCAGGTCTGAGMACACTGGATTGGTTGAACTTGAGCTAATAGTTGCAATCAACTTCTAGTATTGTGGTATTATTTGCTGTGTGCATCTTATCATAAAGAATCCTGTGGTTCCCACATGTTCTGAAAATGGTAATAAACAGGATCTGTCAGTTATTATTTGCTCCAGTATAAACTGGGAACATTACAGTCGTGTCCAGTCCTGGTGGGCGACCATTCTGCATGTTTTACTTGTTTCTCTGCTCCAACACACCCAGCTCAGTGATTTAACTACCTCTTCAAGTTCTGYAGGGATCTGTCAGTCACCCAATGMTTTAAATAAGATGTGTTGGAGCAGAGAAACCTCTAATGCTGTGTTCACAGTAAATGCAAATTGGGCGTCAAAAATGCGTCCAACAATTCAAGTTGGATGATTGTGCACTTTGAGGTCAGATGCTCATTAAAATTGCTCGATGCGAGCGTCCAAGTCTCTGTTTCATGGAGGATTAAATAAARAAAGTGGCTTTGCTTTATTTACTGAGAGAACATTCCAATCACCAGATAATTCATAATTAATTTGTCAGATAATTCAGAGTGCGTTCGACCGTGTCCCAAGGGGGGCCTTGTTGGGGGTTCTCTGGGAGTATGGGGTACCGGGCCACTTGATACGGGCTGTCAGGTCCTTGTACGACCGGTGTCAGAGTCTGGT
>NW_013952751.1:498888-504073 GCF_001266775.1 Austrofundulus limnaeus | reverse complement strand
TCATCAAACAGTCATAACAGCTATATCCATCAGAAATCATAAAATGAGGTAAGAAAACCCTACAGTCATGAGCTTTGGGTCATGACCGAAAGAACGAGGTCCCGGATACAAGCGGCCGAAATGGGTTTCCTCCGCAGGGTGGCTGGACTCTCCCTTAGAGATAGGGTGAGAAGCTCGGTCATCTGGGAGGGACTCAGAGTAGAGCCGCTGCTCCTCCACGTCAAGAGGAGCCAGTTGAGGTGGTTCGGGCATCTGGTAAGGATGCCTCCTGGACGCCTCCCCGGTGAGGTATTCTGGGCACGTCCCACCGGGAGGAGGCCGCGAGGAAGACCCAGGACACGCTGGAGGGACTATGTCTCTCGGCTGGCCTGGGAACGCCTTGGGGTTCCTCCGGAGGAGCTGGAAGAAGTGGCTGGAGAGACGGAGGTCTGGGCCTCCCTTCTGAAGCTGCTGCCCCCGCGACCCGACTCCGGATAGGCAGAAGAAAATGGATGGATGGATGGATGGAGATAATTCAGAGGAGTTCTGAGATTGGTGAGTTTCACCACTCCAGGAGCTGCGAGCTGATGAGGCTCGCTTTCAGAACTATTTTTGTCCCAAGCCAATTTTGACGAGCTGCYGACTCGCATCTCCAACCAGGAGACCAACTACAGGCACTTGATTTCATCTAAAGAGCTCCTGTCCATCTGTCTCAGGTTAGTGGSCATCATTCAAGAAACTGTCCTGTCGGAAAATGTGTCACTACATCACACAGTGGAGTCTCTCTGRTTGGTTGAAGCTCCGTGTCGAGCTGCAAAAGTTCAGGTTTTCCAAATCTAGCGTTTGATGCACATTGAACACTCAAAACACTTYTAGACTCACTGCAGCACTTCGAAACACTCCTTGATGTGTGTCCACCATAGACTTTGCATGTAAATGCCTTTGGTGTGAATGCAGYATAAAACATAAAGGATAGTGGTCCTCCAGGACCARGACTGACTCCCCTGCTGWAGACAGTTCATCATTTTGACGTTCAGTAACTTTAAACAAATGATCCTCCTTCCCTCTTCCTCTTCTTTATCWTATAAGTAACATTTCACAGTCAGTTGCTGCAACTGAATTCAGCTGGAAAGGAGAATAAATCATCTTTTCATTGATTAGATTAGTTATAACACCCACATCGTATAAATTAGAGCTGGGACAAGTGTGTGCTCTGCTTAAACAAAAGATTCTAAAGAGAAAAATGTTTTGAAGAGAATACTGTGAAGAGAATCATGCAGAATAAGTAGAAAGTGTTAGTTTGTTTCAACTACAGCTGTTAACCAAACAACAGGAGGTTTGACAAGTTGAAACATGTAAAAACTAAAGATTTTTCTCAGTAGTTATTAGGAGTTAACATGAACTCACCTTCTCACTGTTCTTGTATTTGTCCCAACTCTTCAGCATCTTCAGCCATTTGGTGGTCCTCTCCACCTCCAGGTGTTTTTGCTGCAGAAAAATAGAACCGTTTAAAAGTTATTTTCTAAGMTTCTGCTCGCAGTGTTAAAAACAGTCAAATTTAATGATGTAACTTGTATAATACTGGGTTTAACAATTTTGATCTGATTTATTATTGAAGTTATTTGTTGAAGATGAGAACTGATTTGAGCAGACTAGTCCTTTAAACAAATACTATTAAATTAAAGGAAGAAAACAGAAACTTGAGACTTGTTTCTACCTGAAGAGTTACGATACTWGTTTTGATCTGGAACTTTATTTTAACAACCTAACTTGATGCTCTGTGGAGGATTTTGTTCTCTTCTTTCATTAGGAGTTTATTAAATATTTAGGGCCTGTTTTTATTTCTGTAATAAAGCCCAGTTTTTCTAATCTGCACATTTTTTTTTAACTCAGGAGAAATAAAACTGGGTGGGTTTTCCACTTTTATTTCCTTGCTTTTACAGCCATGTTCCCGTCAGGAGAAGCCTGGAAAAGTTGTCTCATTTCAAAAATAGAACTTCACCAGTTTATACTGAAAGTCATCTTTGTGATTTAATTCCTCATAATGTATACATTTTCAGGTAATCACTTGAAAAGAAATATGTCATTTAGTTTGTTTCCTCCCATGAGAAGCTGCAGTTGTCTGAAGTTTGCTTGTGAAACTGAAATATGCTGCTAAATTAAATAAAAAGACTAAATCAGACCAGAAGTCACCCACCTTCTCCTCCAGCAAGTCGTAGGATGGAAGTTCATCCTCACTGTGGAGGACAGAGAGCAGCAGATTGTTTTATCATCAAACTTGAGTCAAATCTTTTAGTTCAAACTTTTTCCTTTCAGAACAACAGACTGATCCTGTGAGCTCTTATCACAGGAAGGGAACGTCACACAAACAGGAAATAACAGATTGGACCCTCTGTAATCTCCACTCTGTTAATCTGTGATCTCTGTAGTTATTGACTGAAGCYTTTTCATCTGAAACATTCTGCTGTCAGCTCCTGGTCGTGAACGGAGCACACTACCTGACATTCAGCAGAACAAAGTGTAAACATACAGGAAGTTACAATGTTCTATTAGTTTTAAAGAAACTTTCTGCTCAGGAAGAATCATCATTCCTAAAAAGCACAACCATCAAAATGATTCATCTGTTTGACTACAAGACAAAGATTGAGAGGATCCACTTCTCTCCAGTACGCTTTTGGCACATTTGAATATTTTATACATCAAAACATTCAGCTTCTTCAAGAAATTCCAGCTATGAATTTTAGCTTTTCAGCTATTTATACTTTGGTTTTTTCTGCCATTTTTTTCTCATGGGAAATAAACTTCAACATCATTTAAACACCTGTTTCTCTGGTTCTGCTTTATCTTCATTGTGCTAATTTCAGCTTTCTTTGTGTCCTGATGCATCTCAGTAATCCAGGTAAAAAAGCTTTCTTTACTTTCATTTTTGCTACTTTTAGCTTTTTCAGCCAGTTTTCTGCTCCTAAATCCTTTAATCTTCTTTTTTTTGTGCTCCTTTTAGTTGATTCAAGCTTTTCATGCTTATTTCAGCTACCTTCTGCACATTTCATAATTTTTCTGCCTTCTTAGCAACTTTAGCTATTTTCAGCTAATTTGAGCTTTTTTCAGCTAAATTCATTTGTTTGTGATAATTTCAGCTCTTTTACTGCTTAATTCAGCAAACATGCTTTTTCTGCTTGTTTGTAGTAATTTCAGCTTTTTCAGTTAATTTTTAGCTGATCTTTCAGCATTAAGCTCTCACTGCGTTTTGTTTGAAAATGCAAATTCTCTAGTTYTGTTTTYAAACACAAAACTCTAGTCCACGTTTCAGTGGATTGGACCACATTTGACAAAYTTAACCTAASTTTTTTTWAAMMWYTKGGSMRRAAAWKRMYYCYTTTTTGTTTTCAGAGCTTTTTAAGACTCCAAAATATAGAGAAACCAGACAATTTCTGCCAACAATCTGTCCACTCTGAATCAGGGCCTTATATATCMCTGTCCTCCTCAGGACACTTGTGTCCCTGTCTCAGACTATCATATAACCCGGAGGTCTGTGTGTCCATGTTCCACCGCCTACAGTAAGGTCTGGATCGCMGCGCTCCATCCTAACACTGATGCTCTATGATTATGGCTAACCAGGCAGTTTCCTGCCTGCATGTGCCAGCCTATATATAAACACCAACACGGCTCCTTTCAGACATCGGCTAAAGCCACAAACACTTTTCCCTCCCAGCAACACTTGGCCGTGTCTCGCCTCTGCTGCGGTCCAACTGTTCAGMTGCTGTGGAGCTTATTAACTGCAGGGAGATGTTTATCTGTGCGAGGGCTTACTGGACAAATCCGAAGCGGTCAATGACTTTGTACAGGTGGAAGTTGGTGTCCTCCCAGGGCTCAACGGTGGCCTCTTTTCCCTGGAAAAAAAGAAGAAAAGAGAAACTGAAAACAGTTCTGTGTGATTGAGTGGTTTCAAATTAAATCAAAACATCAGCAATGCTAGTAGTTAACGGTTTTAGCCCCCAACAAAAGAGAATTGTTTTAGCACCTCGTCACTTGTTATCACAAAACTGAAATAGTATTTTAAAGCCCTTACAGCTCTGATCAACTACACTTTTTAACTCCAAACTTGAGGACCAATTCATATTTTTCTTTTTTTGTAAACGTCCTTTTCTGTGGATAATTATTCAGCTGACCTGAAGGTCAATCACTGATTAGAACACTGTCTAYAATACTTTATTCAAGTCATTCATCTATCAAAAACATACCCAGAGTGCTGCTTTGACTCAATCATGCATGTTTGAGAAATCCTTGAATCCCCTGTGTAAGCCATGTGGAGCTGCCTAAAACACCTGCTGATACAAAGATCCACCTATTTACACAAAGCTCCTCCCCTGCCAAGCTCCTGCCCCACACAGAGCACCTCTACTCAAAATCATTGTTGGCTATGATGCAAAGTCAAATTTATTTTTGATATGAACAGCATTTTTATAACAAATGAATGTAACATAGTTACTTAACTCAGGTGTCACCGGAAAATACAAAATAATTTTGATAAATATTAAAGTATCCATGCTTATGGCACTAGGTGGCCAGAACCTCTACATCAACATATTTAAAACACAGAGAAAGAACACGACTAAGGGTGTATTCAGACCAGGAAAGTCCTTTGGTCCAATTGTTTGGTCCGGACCAAAAATGGACTTTTTTTTTTCGTTTGGTGCAGTTTGCATTCACATTGTGCTTTTTTGCAAATGAACTATAACTTGTAAACAAAGCCATCAGGCTCACGATCATTGCTCCCACTGGACAAAAAAGAACGGGGGCGGGACTGAGCCACAGATCCAGAAGAAAACAAGGAAGTCCTGCATGCTGCGGTTCTGATGCGCACATTTTTGCTGATAGCACAACTGCAATAGCATTTAAAATGTCAGAAGCAGCTAATTTAATGGTGGTTTCGTGATGATATTCTAATTTTGGAGCGACGTCAGTTAATGTGTCCCGCAACCCAAAGGAGAAGAGATGCTCTGCGTGTTCTGACCCACAACAAGGAGACGATGAAACAGGTATGATTTCAGTTTATTTAGCTCAGCAACGGTGGCCTGTGAAGACCAAAAAGGTGCATGTTTAATGCAGTTGGTTCAGTTAGAGTCTGGTCTGTATTCACGCCAGAAGAGAACTGAAGAGAACCGCACCAGAGTTCGTTTGGAAGCAGACTGAGACCACCTCAAAA
>NW_013952751.1:496245-497888 GCF_001266775.1 Austrofundulus limnaeus | reverse complement strand
CTAAATCTTTATCATCAACCAGCTTTCAGTCTCTTCTCATCTGGTCTATTTTTTTCCTTTAAATGCCGTTTTAGGAGACGTGCAGTGGGTTAAATAATATATGGTGGTGGTGGCCATCTTGGATTTTGATGTGGCCACCAAACCTTTAATAGGACCTTTCTCAAGCTTAGTTACTGCCACACATCAAAATGAAAATCACTTATTTTTCCAGTTATGCAGCTCACAAGATGAACAGACTGAGGGTTTTTACAATTCCTCTCTTTGGTGAGACGACGGACAATAATCTGACATTAATTTAATTTCCAGATTATCACTGAACAGGACTGAATTTCTGATTGACGGTCAGTTTGCAGGAGTCACCTKGATGTCAGCCAACAGTTTGTAAACTCTGATGACACAATGAATCAGATCTGCAGAGCAATCAGATTGTGTGACTGATGAAGGTTGCACACTGATATAAAGTGGTTTCTGATCAAGCACCAAATTAAATGCCACCCACGTTCCTGCAGGGCAAAGAGTCAGGTTTTGATTGGCTGAGAGATTATGAGAACCYGACTTCAGCGCCCTTGGGAGAGCGTGTTGGTGAGAGCATGTTATGAGACGAAATGAAACCATGTGTGTGAGCAGAGATTAACAGGTGTGAAATGAACAGACAGACGCTCACCTGCATCACTGTCCCCCCTCTTAAGAAAAATCATCAGGGGTTAATTTAACCACATGGACCAGTAGATATGGRAAGGATTATCAATAACAGATGGATGATTGAAGGATAAAGGGCAACAGGATCAAACAAAGTCTACATGTGCTGATTAAAATCCGATTTCATTCTTCTTTGAATTTAAAAATGTGAGTTATGAAAATCTAAAACTTAGTGTAAAGAGAAGCTGCAGGTTGAAGCTCTAACTCATTTAAAGTCATAAGGAAAATACAATAGAACCTCATCTTAATATACAGCCCACATTTTTTATTGCTACGGATGAGCCTCAAACCCTCAGTATAGTATCCTCATTTTTTTGCGTGGCATTCCAAACTCTTCACATCAACCCTGCTGTCTTACTTCATGTCTCTCTTGGTTCTGTAATGGTGGCTGTATAAATAAATAAATAAACTTGCATCTTTGTGGGATGTGGGCGGCTCAAATGAAGATTTATGAACGACAAGAAGCAGTTAAAAGTGGTGCTCGCGTTTGTGGACAAATTGCGAAAACGTTTTGTGAAAGAGGCTTAGAATAAATTACAGACCATCTATGGCARGAGTTACCAAACCTATTCAGCTTATGAGCCAGTATATAACAAAATATGACAAAGATGATCACTGGATGAAGTGAACAATCTTGCCAAAAACAAATTAAACCAAGCTTAATTTCACTTTCAAGATCTTGTTCCATATTTTCTTAGTAGAGCACTATTTATATACGTTATATCATTTTAGTTGTTGGCATAAGTTGTCTAAAACATTATAGTGTGACAGGACATGCATATTGACTACTATTTGAAATATTCTCTTTTTCTGTAAATTGATCTAATTTTGTCATAAATCTCTAAAATTTCTGAAAACTGTGGCCTGTAACTATTGAACACACATTTCTCACCATTCTTATAAAGAGGAATGACTTTAGCTATTATATTATATTATATTATATT
>NW_013952751.1:484998-495391 GCF_001266775.1 Austrofundulus limnaeus | reverse complement strand
GACACAGAGGATTGTTGACATGAAGCCAGTTTCAGAGTTAAAAGGCAGGGCAGCTTCTGAAACATGTTCGTGCCAATTTAACATCATTTCAGTTCTTTCACTTTATTTAACTTTTCTCATCTGTTAAAATGAAACTATTCCTTTTTATCTCTCCTTATTCCCTTGCTTTACTCTTGAATAATTGGGATTTTATTGCAGGCTCAGTTTTAGAGACATCTATAAAACTTTTTCACAACATAAATACAAGGCTAACAGCAAGTTGTAATAACTTTAAAACACAATCTCTGGATGAAAGCAACGTTTAGCCTAATTTATTTTACTAACTACACCCTCCTTGATTTTAGCCAATAAAATCCCTTCATGTGTGACATAATAACTCTCTTAGTTTAATTTACATTTAGCTGCATCTTTCTCCTCCCTTCTGATTAAAGTCAGAGTCCTGCAGGACAGATTTGTAACGATTCTGTCAACCATCAAAGGTGTTTCTACATGTTTAATTTGACTGGCAGCCAGTCAGAGCGCTGCATCTGAACTGTGGCTCAATAACAGCCTTGTGAGACGCAGCAGATTCTGCACTGTGTTTTAGGGATGAGGCGGCGGTGATATATGGAGGGACTGACCACAGTCAGCGACTGGAATGCAGCTGCTGAAAACCACAAGTGATAAAGTATTGTTTTCTTACTAACCAGAAGGAGTCATCTTTTTTCTTTTTAAATACCTTGTCATATTTAGCGACAATATCAGCCCGCTCCTGGTCCAGTTTCACTGCAGCATCCTGCTCCGTATCAGAAGCTGGAGATCAAAACAAAGAGAAAAATAAAGAGAAAACATCATTTGATTGTTTCACAAGTTGCAAAACAAACTTTATTGACCAACACTGCAATAAATTCMTGTTTATAATGTGTGAACAACAAATAAAATGTTCCACATGTTTTTATTATATAATGAAAAGCAGATGAAGAAACAACTAAAGTAAAAAATAAGAAAATATTCGCTCCAGCGGTATCAAACACTAAACTTCTACAGAATGCTTGTCTTGTTTGTTTTAAATGATTTTAAAAGATGGGACCTTCAGCTGGGATGTTCTGACGCTGTGCATTATTAAATATGTTTAAGATTGTAGTCTTGTTTTAAAACCATTCTGTGATTATTTTAGGCTTTATCAGATTATGTTCCCGTTATGTAATGTGTTTTAACAGAATTCTTTGTCTTCCTACCAAGAAAATGCTCCCATTTTTTTGGAAAACAGACTCAAATCATGAAGGTCCAACTTTTGTGCCAAACAGTTGTTCAGAGCTTCTTTCCAAACATTTATTCACAGAGAACAAAWTGTTACTTAGAAATCTAAATTAAACATGACTCAAGTAGGGGTCTCTGAAGTACAGGGGGGAGTTTCTGGCTCCTAGAGTTTGGAATATAAGCAAAGGTTCTTGGGTGGGCAGAGTTTGGTTGGATTGACTTGTGGTTCAACTTAAAAGATGAAGTAATAGTAATTCATAAACGTTTTGTGAACATGTAAATGTAATTTAATGACTTCAAATTCCATGTGGTTAGCACCTTCCTGTCTCAAGTTATGACTTCAAATATTTATATTTAAAAATATAGGTGCTTTCTGGTCGTTTCGACTGAACTGCATGTCCCCCCAGCTTCTCAGTGCTCATTCAACTGAATTGTTTTGGCTTCTTCAAATCCCACCCAAAATAGTTAATCTGACCAATCACATTTTYAACAAACTACACCCTCAAAAATCWAWTTGATCACATSTTGGACAAACTCCTCTCACAAAACAAGAAACTCCCRTTTAGTGACTGCAGAGATCCACTTCYYACATAACTGGACAATACAAAACTCAAAAATATGATTTTATTTTTTCTATTTGGTCCTTGAATGCAGCATAGCTAGGAGACAACAAAAAGATCAAATTTGTTTCCTTATCTGTGAATGCACCAAGTCTTTTCTCTGTCAACAGCACATCTTTAGATGTTACATCTCAGCTTWTTTGAGATGCAATTAATAAAAAGATTCCCTAATATTAGGAGACAATTAAACAGTTTGAATCATTTTCACACAAGTAAAATGCAAATACATTTATCTTCCTTAACGAGTTTATTTATTTGCACCTCTTCAAATTTAAACCCCCAACTTGTTAACTGTTTTACTGGACACCAAAACAGTGTTCTAAAGTGGCTAAAAAACCATCCAGACCAGCAACTAAACAAACAAAAAAAAAAAAAACATGTCGGCGACAGCTTCAATACAAGCAGAAAAAAACCCTTCCTCATCAAAATGATAATTTATTCTGTGTTGGTGAAAAAACTAATAAAAATGGTCTTTTTGTCCTTCAAAGATCACAGTTTCTGAAAACTCTGTGTTGACACATCAGATTGCTATTCTGTCATCACAGAGATGCTTTGTGTTATTCCAGCTCTTCGAGTGAGCCAACACACACACACACACACCCGCACACACACACACAAAACTCAAACCAGTGAGAGAACAGGCTGACCTCAGCCTGAGAGAAAGAGGAGCTTCAGAAACACACCAGCTTCTCTCACCTCTCTGACGTCCATCAGGACTGAGAATCAGAGCTTCCACCAACAGTTTACACACACACACACACACACACACACACACACACACACACACACACACACACACACACACACACACACACACACACACACACTGTGAGGTGCTTCCGACACAGATTTTATAAAGTGGGGTCGTGTTGTGTTTGTGTTGAATCCTGTCTGCGTCGTGTTTCTAATGGAGGCAAAGAATAAATCACAGCGGTGGGCAGGGAGCCAAGTGCAGACACACACTTCAGCACAAAACACCTGAACGTTTGAACAAAACCTCATCTTCACACAAAACACCATTTAGACAACACACCTCTTAAGAYACAAACACAAAGGAACATCACCTGTGACATAACGATCTGGTTATCCAGGTCATTTTTTGCTCTGAGTTTTCCAGTTTGGCACACATACATTGAGCTGAACCCAGCACTGTTTTAAACCCAGACACATGCAGAAACTTCATGTGAAGAATAGGGTTGGACATAATTGTACCGTGTTCAATTAATCGTCAGAAAAACATTAATCCATTATKTTTTGGCACTTGATGAATAATACGATTAATGCCACCAGGCAGAGTCCACTCGGTGCTCCTCTCCTCTTCAAATATGACGAACATTAAAAAAAAGTTCTGTAATGTATCTATCAACACAATTTAAAATTTGATGTATAGCCTGGAACTCTGTAATTTTGACACAATTTGGAACAGATTTTTACGAAGAGCAAATCTTTCCCAATAAATTGGTTATGTGGATAGGACATAAGGTCGTCAAATTAATAATTCTCAGCTAATTAATATTCTCTAATTAATTCTCACCCCAATTAATCGTGATTAATTTTTTGCCAATATTGCCAAACCCTAGTGCAGAACTAAAGTAAGGGACTCTCTTGTCCACCACACGTTCCGAGCTCAAGATGCCATCAATATATTCTGCTGTTAGGGAACATTTAGGCCGGGTTTGCACAATTGTAGCATCACGGCTGGGGCTCAATTTGTGTACACAGGGTTCGTACGGGTGCTTGAAATCCTTGAAAATGCTTGAATTTTACTGTTGCAAAAGTGTGTACAYRACAGCAGTGCTAGTTTTCTTTGAAACTGAACCTCTATCCAGGCTTCAGAGTGCAGGTTTTTGGAACCCCCTGCAGCGGTGTGACATCACCCATGCACGCTATGGACGGCTGCAGTTTAGACTTTCTGCACCCGCACCAGCCAACGACGACACAACAACCAAAACAACCTGACTATCCYTGCTCCAAATAAAGGTCCCTGTATTCATGGATCAAACTGTTCTCATGCTCAAGATTAGCATCAGTTTGACCAAATATATAAAAATTACCATTTATGAAAGGTGCATCAGCAAAAGCTTTATGTAGGCAACAGCAATATGATAGGTCAAACTAATTAATCACCTAAATGTAAATATAACTGGAACGAACAAAAAATGCGACCCAACAGCCTCTTGGTAACATTTCAAACAGGTTGAATAACCTGGTTTATGTCGTCACACCGGCCCCTCTTCACATAACTTCCAAAAGTTGTGTAATAGTTGTGATTCCTTTTTCTAGKCCAGGTTTTCAGACTTTTCTTTGACTGCAACCATTCTTTGACTTCCTCTCAGGGTCTCTGGGGTTCAACGGGAGGGAAAGCTTAACACAGATTCCCAGAATGCTCCAGACAAACATGCTCCTCAATGAGCTGGCTGGCATTTTTATGACGGGATGCTGTGTGTGTGTGTCAGTGAAAAGCTGCCAAGAAGCACACACAGCGGGAGAAAAACTGCTCTAAGGACAAACAAACAAATACAGTCAAGACTTTTTTTTATTCCTTTCTGGGAATCTGATCCCAGGAGGCCCTATGGTTCCCATAGTGAGAGGAGAAGAACTGAGAGGAATTGGGGTTCAGCCTTTTATTTCAATGAAAGCCTCAGTTTTTAGTCCTGTAGAAACAGACTGTAGAGACAGATCTGTGTTCCAGGGAACATGTTGAAGCTTTTGGATGAATTCTCATGCTTTGTTGATTATGATGTCCATGATGGAGATGTGAAATTGTCAGGATGTTTTATCTTGAAGTTCATGTGTTCAACATGTTTAGCCAAAGAGGATTTTTTCATCTTGAGAGTGATGGCTGTGGAAATGCACATCTATAAAGGAAATCCAAGAAGAAAGAGTCAGAGTTTAGTTTTGGTTCAGAACCTGAGTGTGAATCCAACCTTTGAAAGAGAACTCAGTCATCATTCATTAAAGATTAAACCACCTCCCACAGCTAGCTGACCTTTCACATCCCCAGCGGTGAGGGACATGTCCTCATCCTGCTGGGAATAAAAWGTCCCAGTCACCCTCCCCTCCTGCCTGGCTCTGTGCTGCACTGACCCCCTCCACCTCCTCCTCCTTGATGTGYTCCTCCTTCAGGAGGAGTCAGAGGTTTGAGCTTCACATCACCACACAGGTGYTACTTCCTGCTTATGGGTTCATGTCCAAAGAAACCTCAGAGAGGAAGCTGACCGACAACTTCCTGTGTGACTTTCATGTTTTTACTCATCTTTATAACAGTGGAGAGAAACTCGTCAAGGTTTAAACAAGTGTAGATAGGAAAACATTTGAATAATTTGTTGAAGTGTAAAAGGAGGGTTTCATATAATGATGATGGGGTTGGTGTGGATCATGTGACGGGAAGTGTTTGTTTCTTATCACTTTGTTGTAATACAACAACAATGACGAGATTAACCACGTCGCTCCTCGTTTCCTCTTTCAGCTGCTGTAATGAGCGTGCTTTGTTCTTTATTTTAAAAAGTCCTGATGAACCTCTTCATCCTTTAAACTGCCATTTGCTCCACCTCCTGGCTTCGCATCGACCCCAACAATTGCAACAGTAATTACAGTGGAGGACATGACTGGGAAAACAACTATTTCCCAACCTTTTTTAGCCGAAGCCAATCTTACAAACTATTCATCGTTTGTGATCTTATATTATTATAAAACAGCCTTTAAAGGTTTTAACCTGTTTAGTTTTCAGGTAAACTGGATGTGGAAGTTTTTACAAGTGAAGTGGAGCTTCTCACTTCTCTAACATTTCGGCCTTTTGTCAAGTTKGAGGAAACCTGACCTTTTAAAAAATATATCTTGTTTGAATGCAGTTTTCTAGTTTTCCTTCACATGTTTTAGCAAAGATTTACTTTTTTTAAACCACATCTGAACAAAGAGTTCTAATTTTCTGTATAGGATGAATAAACTGTGCTGTAGATTTTTTTCTTAATTAAAAAAATAACGGATCAATTTTCACCTAATAAACCAATTTCTATTCTACTAAAACAATACACAAGAACAGCTAAAGATTTGATGAATAAAATGTTTTCATATACTGAGCGTTTCAGAAAAACAGAAAATATATAAAAAGTAAAATATATCAAAAAAACAATTACTACATTAGAACATTATAAGGTTGCATTTATAACATAATGCAGTCTGGTTGGGTATTTATATTACACCACACACCAACGAATGATAAAATAATAATCTTATTTAGCTCAAGATTTATTATGTTTTTCAGTTTAAATGTTGGAAATATTTTCTTGTTAGGTTTTTTATTTTAGAGCAGGAAGAGTTCTCACTTTCAAGTCTTTAGAAACTAAAATATTCAATACAGTTTAAAATAAAAATGCTGAAATAAAGCAGTCTGATGATCTGTGCACAAACCTGCCAGACCCAACAGCAAATATTTATCACTTCTCAGTTTATGATCTCAGTTTTGTTCCACTGKGCTACAGTTTTCATGCAAACATGTCCAGAACTTATTTAACCATCCTGCAAACAAACCAACCACAAAAACCAAACACATGAAGTGAAAAGCGTCMATTATGTCTGAAACAGTTCTGATCTCAACAACACAGAGAAACTGAAACATTCAGCTCCTTCAGCTAACAGTGATGTCACAACAATGACATATGTATGACTAAACATCTGAGACACAAACTACAAAAATAATCAGAGAAAGAACATATATCTGTAGCAGAAATAATGCTTAATGTCTTTATTACAAGTTTATCCTATTAAAAGGCTTTCAGGTCATGTTTTTTTGTTTCAGACTTAAGCACAAGTTCCTTGTGTAYAAAGCAAGAGCAGTTTTCAGAGGATGTCACAGTCTGTACAAAAGCTACATTCTGCCATCAGAGCTTTACATTTGGAGGCAAAGTGTTAGTTCATAATGGCTTGCTGTTYAGCGTTGCCGTCACTTTGCTGCTCCTCATGAGGTGACATCATCTGGTGTTGGTGCACCGAGCTGCAACCCAACCCTACAACCAGTCAGAGGGTGGTAGATTCTCYCTGCAACTATTCAATATAAAACTAGATGAAATGCTGCAGTGTGAAAGAGTTTAGTCCAGTTGTTTTACAGGTAGATTAATAGGCAATTCTGAAATGTGGGTATGCACTTAATATAAACAAAACAGATCAGCTAAATCTATGTAAACCTTGGTGGAAGCTTGTCAGATGAGGAAACTGAGTTAATCTACTGTTAATAAGAATCAGACAGCTGTTTAATCCTGTGTAAATAAGTACCATAAAACACAAAGAGTTTGGWCTTCTTGACCCCAAATCATTGTTGACCTGCTTCCATAATAAACTCCTTTTGTTATTTCCTTATAAAGAATTTATTTAGGCCAGTCATCACGTTATGATTATCCAGGTGTTTGAGAAATGAAATTAAAGTTTAACGTACACTGYATTGCCAAAAGTATTCAATCACCTGCCTTGACTCACATATGAGCTTAAGTGACATCCCATTCCTAATTCATAGGGTTCAATATGACGTTGTTCCACCCTTTGCAGCTAGAACAGCTTCAACTCTTCTGAAGGCTGTCCACAAGGTTTAGGAGTGTGTTTATGGGGATTTTTGACCGTTCTTCCAGAAGCACATTTGTGAGRTCACATCCTGATGTTGGACAGAAGGCCTGGCTCTCAGTCTCTGCTTTAATTCATCTCAAAGGTGCTCTAATGGGTTGAGGTCAGGACTCTGTGCAGGCCAGTCAAGTTCATCCACACCAGACTCTGCCATCCATGTCTTTATGGGCCTTGCTTTGTGCACTGGTGCAGTCATTTGGATGGCTGAGCAAATACTTTAGGCAATATACTGTAGTAAGGAAGGCATGTTTGTATTCAGTCTCTGGGTATAAACAGATTTAGATTTGTAGTCTGTGGTGGTAGTAGCTGAGAGTCATTCCCAGCAGATACTCTGGGCATTAGGAGCTCACGCAAAATCTTTATTTAAAAGTGTTGCAGAAAAGGCAGCAGGTAAATTCAATCAAGAAATTGTTTCAGTGTTTTTAACCATAAACTGGCATCAAAACTTTTATTCACAAAGATTATTCCAAGAGAYTGTCACTACGTTCGAAGAGACTTGTTTAAACAAACAACTAAACCGTTCTAAAGTATTTTATCTTATCTTYGATTTAGATTAACACATAAAACTAACTTTGCAACAAAGTTTGAGGCTATTAAAACATCAAACACAAAACAAAAAAAGCTGCAGTGACATAAAAACAGATTTAAAAGCAGAAAACAAACCTCTATTCAAGCCATCCACTGGACCCTCCAGGCAAGCCTTGGTCTGCATGGGTCAAAGTTCAGCCGGATCCAACGCGTCAAACGCACAACCTGAGCTGGCTCATGCTATCGCCGTGGCAACACAGAGAGGAAACCCGAGCACGGGGCAGGGAGAAGTGAGATCGGCTGTCACAAAGCTGCAGTTTGTGGTAGGAATCAGCACACGGACACATCTGACTTCAGAAGGGAGTGGATCCCACTCACAACATTCCACTTCCCCTCCTCCAAACGCAACAACACAACAAGCCTCATTCAGCCCATCACAGGGAGCCAGACTGAAGATTCCAGACAGCCGGGGACACTTTCAGAGGAGATCTGTGACAACATTAAAAAGTGGTTTTTAATTCGCAAAATGTGGGCGTTCAATGAGCTGTGGGGTCGGACGATGACAGGACGGATGATGAACAGTTTCCATTAAAACTTCATTAAGAAACGGACCCCGTGTACCATCTTCTGATGAGCCTTATGAAAGATGGAAGGAGTGGGTGGAGTGGATTGAAATGAGCAGCAGGCGGAGAAAAGAAAGGAAAAGGCTCTCTTGTAACCTCGGCTTTATCTCTGCTGCATCAGGAAATATTTTCAAACTGAAGTTCTGTTATCACTTCTGAAGCTCCAGGGTCACAGCAGGAAGACTGAGAGGGTGGGACTACTTTCTGCTCGTCTGCTTTTCTGTTTCAAATATTCCCTGGATGAAAAACAACCAGTGAAAGGTCAACTTTCCATCACGTTTACCTGGGTATCTGAAAGGATAAAAAGCTTCAAAGCTAAACTGAATGTCCAAAAGAATAACTGGCTTATTTACAGACTAAGTGCTCTTTGATAAATCGGACATCCAGTGTATTACCCACCAAAAATCAAAAAGCATGAAATGAGATGGTTAGAAGTTGTAGCTGTTTGGGTCAAACTGTGGAAAAAAATAAGTTGTCTCATGTCTTACAGTGAGCCATCACACTGAGTACATGTTGTGAGTTATCATCAGCTACTTAAGACCCTGTCACACTAGACAACTTATGTCAACTTATGAAAAATTTTCATGTCTAATTTGCTAACAAGAGATATATATTTGATCAATTTTTTCGAATTACACTACATACATGCCAAAAAGAAGCTTCCTGTAGATTTTTTCAATTCCATCTTCAATGTGTCTTTTAAATGTTCATAAGTTGGCCTAAGTTGTCTAGTGTGACAGGGCCTTTACAAACAAAATTTTAAGRTGACATTTGCAAAACTACGATTTTCTGGGGTTTATTGGCTTCATTTGTGTTTGCGTCAAAACATGTTCAATCTGTTAGAGCTCAAAATAAGAGTTGGAGGTCAAGTCTCAGCTATTACCACATCAAATTTTAGGTTAATATCTGTAAAAATGACTAAGATACAAGCCCTTTTTGTGTTTTAATGTCAGCTGTGGTAGCCATATTGACTGGATGACTCCAGCAGGAGATGCACATCTGATTATGTTGAGAGTAAAATTTAGAATGTGTTGTTTGATCACTGGAGGTCAGAGTGCTATTTGAGGTGTACAGAGTTAAAAATGATCCTTTGAACCAAACAGACTCAAGATTTAACCCTGATCTAAAGAAGCACACAGACTGATTTACAGACTGAATCCCACCAAGTTAATTTAATCAGCTGTTCTGCTCTCAGAGAAGCTTCTGTGGTCTGAAATGTTCAAACAGCCTCTGGAAATCAAAGCCCTGTGGTTCCAAGTTTTTATGAGTAGGAGGAAGTTGAAGCTGACTGCAGTTGAGAAAGAAAGGGTTTAATCTTTAAAGCAGTATGAAAGATCTTGACAGAACAAAAACGGTTTTAGTTCAMAGCAAGCAGGGCTCTAGACTAACTTTTTGCACTGGTTGCACCGGTGCGCCTAACCTTTTTTCTTAGGCGCACCRGCACAAAAGTTAGGTGCACCCAAATTTTCAACCACATCGCCTAACATCAGAGTTTTACAGGTTATTTTTTTAATCACTGTTCATTAAGGAAACATTAACTCGAAAATAATTGGTTAACAATCTAGTAAACATAAAGTTCTTTATTTGAACCAGAATTGTAGACATTTAACTTACTGAAAAGTATTTAAAGTGATTCTATAAAATTTTAAGTGCAAATGTTTAAGAGCTGAACGTTTTATAAACATCTTAAAGTGGAACATACCCCCCGTGAAAGGATAACTCCACCCCCAACGCAAATTTGAAAAATGCATAAAGTGGATATATATATAT
>NW_013952751.1:482123-484380 GCF_001266775.1 Austrofundulus limnaeus | reverse complement strand
GAATGGTAGCCAATGCAAAGTCCCCATAAGGATAGAACAACAAACGTGTGGAGCGGAGCCCGCGAGCAGAGTGCAGTGTTATTAGAGATGAGACTGTCGGCGGGCGACCATTGAGACTGCTGGATTATTTTTATGGAACATGATGAAAACTTTTAGTTTCAGCGGGCTACTGCTCCCCCTCCCCCTCGGTCGCACCAGTGCKACCGGACWTTTTTTTTAGTCGCACTATTAGGAAATCTGGTCRCATTTGYGACCAAATTGGTCGCASTCTAGAGCCCTGGCACGCAAGCATTACAACTCATAAACAAATTATTGTACTGCATGCAGGTTAGAAAATTAGTTTTTGGAAATTTGCAAACAATCAGATAAGTTGGATCAAACACGACTGATATCAGCACATCGTTATGAAAYGGAGCCAGCACACTGACTATCACCAGCTTTTCATGAACAGTAGAGGTGGACTCCAAAAAAACACCTAAGCTCTGTCACTGCACAGCCAAAGATCCAACCAAAGGAGGGACCAAAAACAAAAGCAGAGCTGGTTGTTTCAAACCTGTAGAAGAATTATCATTCTTTGTGTCAGTGAAAGACATCAATAATATCAGTGAACTTTTAAAAAAATGGATGAAACAGTTTATGGTCTACAGTCACTCAATAAATAATTTAATAGTCAACAAAGAGAGATCAATACTGTTTGCTAAATCTGACACAAGCAGAGGAAACTTTTTAATCAGCTCCATGTGGTCTTTTGAAGCCACTGGATAMAACAGTGTTTGAGAATAAACTGCTCAGTTCAGCCGTGTGTGCTGACAGCAGCTTCAACATCTGAGGACGAACGGACAATTAGCTTGACTGCTACACTGTAGATGTCAGCAGGCGGCTTCACAGCAACATCGACCAGACCAAGATCTGTCCTAACGAACCAGTATATGAAATTTACCCCCAACTGTTGGCTCAAACATAATGAGKCACGCAAAGATGCCTGGAAACCAACATAACGTCCACAACAAAAAGAGATCTCGCTTTTAGCTCATGGTGCATTATTTAAATCTGTGAGTGTTGGCTTTAATTTTCTTGTTAAATTATCATCAAGGAAGGAGAGAAAAAAGTTTCAGGTTTTTAGATACAAACTGTGAGGTTTTCAGTAGGTGAGGACCAGAAGAAAGTTTGCTTTGGAAACTCTGTATGGGGACTCTTTCAGAATAAAACAATGAATAATTAAATACATACATCTTACAGATTTGATTCAAACCCTCTAATCACATGTGGCCACACTGACTAAAGAAGGGGGAAACAGAGTTTAAAACCTGGCAACAGCTCCAATACAGCTAATAAGGTAAAAGCACACCGGGACAAAAAACAAACAAACAAACAAACTTACTGATTGATTAACTAACTAACTAACTAACTAACTAACTAACAAACAAACAAACAAACAAACAAACAAAAAAATAATTCATAATACAGGACTTGGTCAAAACTTTGGGATCTCTGAGCCCTCAGAATCATTCAAGCTGTAAATGTTTTTATCATAACAGGAAGCAAAAATCCAAAAAGAAAGTTTAAAACGTCCTTTGAGAAGCCTGAAGAACTTTCCTCGAAAACTACTTAAAGAAAACAAACTAATCTGGTAGAATAAGATGGAGAATAAAAGTTGAACATTTTATTGATTTTTAAGTTTGTTTTGAGTAGTACAAAGAAACAGAGTAAGATTCAATTGTGCTGGTGTGTGTGACATCGATCTGCTCAGAAACCTTACAAAGTGGCAGGAAACTTAATTTTTTCAATATGTGAACAAAAGCCTTATTTCCAGCCACCTGTGAGCYGTACCCAGGTGTCACTTTGCTGTAGTTTTACAGTAAATCACTTCTAGAGAAGAATGTGTGTAAACAGCAAATATTTGGAGAGTCTGGACCCATCCTTCACAAACTCTGTACAGCAAACTCATTTTCACTGAACGTCACATGAGCATYATGGTGGTCCTGAAAAAGCCAGTTGTAATTACCTTTGACGTTTTATGTTTGAAGATTATTTTTTGAGTTAAAAATACTTGAGGAAAAAAGGGGCAAATATTATAAGGTTATTTTTTAGGGGTGCCCGATAGTTATTGGCCTGATATCAGGGGATTATGATGTCACACTCATCGAACAAACAGAACTGATGTTTGCCAGCATGGCGATGAGAATGCATGCTTATTTTTATCCTTTTTGGTCAAGCTGCTTCCCTTCCGGCACGACCCGAGCAATGTTAAAATTGC
>NW_013952751.1:478065-480748 GCF_001266775.1 Austrofundulus limnaeus | reverse complement strand
ATCTCGGGGTCTTGTTCAAGAATGAGGGAAAAATGGAGCAGGAGATCGACAGGTGGATTGGTGCTGCGTCTGCAGTGATGTGGGCGCAGTACTTGTCTGTCGTGGTGAAGCGGGAGCTGAGCCAGAAGGTGAAGCTCTTGGTTTACCAGTCAGTCTACGTTCCTACCTTCATCTACGGTCACGAGTTTTGGGCAGTGACCGAAAGAACGAGATCACAGATACAAGCGGCCAAAATGTTTCCTTTGAAGGGTGGCTGGGCTCTCCCTTGGAGAGAGGGTGAGAAGCTCAGTCATTCGGGAGGGACTCGGAGTAGAGCTGCTGCTCCTCCACATCGAGAGGAGCCAGTTGAGGTGGCTCGGGCATCTGGTTAGGATGCCTCCTGATCGCCTTTCTAGTGAGGTATTCCGGGCACATCCCACTGGGAGGAGACCCAGAGGAAGACCCAGGACACGCTGGAGGGACTATGTTTATTGGCTGACCTGGGAACGCCTTGGGATTCCCCCAGACGAGCTGGTCCAAGTGGCTGGGGAGAGGGAAGTCTGGGTCTCTCTGCTTAGGCTGCTGCCCCCGCAACCCGACCCCGGATAAGCAGAAGAAAACGGACGGACAAATAAAGTTTTTGAATTGAATTAACTTTGACTAAACATGCAATGTCATGATCCTTGTCTCATTGCTACAGCTGAACACCGCTAACCCCGGATTTATACTACATGCGTCTCTGCTGCGCTCCGCTGCGGTGCGCAGGTCGCAGCTGTGCATTTCATGTCCAGTTTATACTGCCTCAGCTCCGCTCTGGTCCGGTCCAACAGACGTGTAGGAAGGAGATCGCGCGATAAATTCAGTGAGAAATGTGGAAGTCACAGCAAAAAATAATTAATTCTGTGAAAGAGTAACTCCAAACATAGCTAAAAACGATATAAAGGCTTTTGGTATCTATGCTGAAAATGTCTCACTGTCGTCTTTCTGAAACTTCTGCTTTCAAAATAAAATCCACGTGTATCGTGTGTCCACACATATGCTTCATGCTACATGTTTCCATCTGCTTCCCAAACAGAACAAAACATTCTGACAGCGGATGTTGTGCTCGTTTCTTGTCCTGTTGGTGCGACGTAATATTTAAAAATTGACTCCGGCGCTGCTCCGTCGTCCGGCAAAAATAGGTTCTGTTCTAATTTTGACGGATCGCCGTCCGCTCACCGCCGCCCTGCGCCGCCGTGCGCAGCCAGTGTAAACACTGTCATTGATTATAATGGGTGCGTATTTGCTGCGCAGGTCGGACCGGAGCGGAGCAGAGATGGAGCATAAGTAGTGTAAATTAGGGGTAACAAACACTAACTGAGCTCTACCTGGTGTTTCCTGCATAGAAATATTTTAACACGTCTTCTTATAAACACTGGAGGATGGAAAGATAGACCGATAAACTGTATAGCAATCAGAAAGCAAAGTAACGCAAACACAAAGGGGAATCCAAACTACAGAAGACATAAAAAACTGTCGTGACTCACCAGAAAGTCTGCTGGTTGTTAAAAGTAGAGATGNGCTCGGGCATCTGGTAAGGATGCCTCCTGATCGCCTTTCTAGTGAGGTGTTCCGGGCACGTCCCACTGGGAGGAGACCCAGAGGAAGACCCAGGACACGCTGGAGGGACTAAGTTTCTCGGCTGACCTGGGAACGCCTTGGGATTCCCCCAGACGAGCTGGTCCAAGTGGCTGGGGAGAGGGAAGTCTGAGTCTCTCTGCTTAGGCTGCTGCCCCCGCGACGCGACCCCGGATAAGCAGAAGAAAAAATAACGAAGAAATAAAGGTTTTGAATTGAATTAACTTCGGCTAAACATGCAATGTCACATTCCTTGTTTCATTGCTACAGCTGAACACCGCTAACCCCGGATTTATACTACATGCGTCTCTGCTGTGCTCCGCTGCTGTGCGCAGGTCGCAGCTGTGCATTTCAAGTCCAGTTTACACTGCCTCAGCTCCGCTCTGGTCCGACAGACGTGTAGGAAGGAGATCGCGTGATAAATTCAGTGATAAGCATGGAAGTCACAGCAAAAAATAATTAATTCTGTGAAACACAATCTCCAAACACAGCTGAAAACATTGATATAAAGGCTTTTTTTATCTATGTTGAAACTGTCTCGCTGTCGTCTTTCTGAAACTTCTGATTTCAAAATAAAATCCACGTGTACTGTGTGTCCACACATATGCTTCATGCTACATGTTTCCATCTGCTTCCCAAACAGAATGATACATTCTGACAGCATTTGTGTAGAAATATATCCGTATATTTATTAATATAGCCGCAATTTCGACATTTTTCCAACAAATTATCCAGCATAAAAATGTCTTATTTTGAAAATACGGATGTTGTGCTCGTTTCTTTTCCTGTTGGTACGACGTAATCTTTAAAAAATTGACTCCGGCGCTGCTCCGGTGTCTGGCAAAAACAGGATCTGTTCTAATTTTGATGGATCGCCATCCGCTCACCGCCGCCCTGCGCCGCCATGCGCAGCCAGTGTAAACACTCTCATTGACTATAGTGGGTGCGTATTTGCTGCGCAGGTCGGACCGGAACGGAGCAGAGATGGAGCGTAAGTAGTGTAAATTAGGGGTAACAAACACTAACTGAGCTCTACCTGGTGTTTCCTGCATAGAAATATTTTAACACATCTTCTTATAAACACTGG
>NW_013952751.1:463871-469782 GCF_001266775.1 Austrofundulus limnaeus | reverse complement strand
CTGACTTTTATGTCTGACTTTTATGTCTGATATCTGAATATTTATGAATGAACTCGGTCCATGTGTGTGGTGTGTTGTCTCTTGCCGTGTGGCTGTGCACCACACACTGCAGGACCTGCCGGTCCTGGTACAGTATATCTATGACTTTTTATCCTCACATGTGGGATCTCTCATTCTGTGAAAATCGTCTGACTGTTTTAAAACCTTGCAGTGTGACCCAGACTTAAAAAGACAGCCAAGATGTCAACATTCCTGAGATATCTGTCAATCAGTTGCAGATGTACATCTAGTGAGTAGTTTCTTAGAGTTTCACTAAAATCCATCTGCCAGTTTGAGATATTTTACTAACAGACACAAAAAAAACCACTAACACATGTTCTTAAGTGATAGTTTTGTAATGCCATAGCAAAGACTCACATAAAAAGCTATTTCTGATCATGAGGGTAAAGAAAATAGCATTTTTTGTTCATTTAATATTCTACATGCCAGACACTGATTTTAAAAATCTTTAAAAACTGAAAATTAGAATTACTTGGAATTAAATTTTACCTGCAGCTCAAACTGATTTGATTCAATGAGCCATGAGGGAAATATGTAGAAAACCACCAGCACAACATCGAGGTGTGTAACTGTTTAGGAGAAATGATCTCCTTATAATGAACGTGATCATTTTATTGTATTTAGATGAGGCCCACGTCACTGAACATACTCAGGAAACTGGTTCAACAAGCTATAACAACACAAGCTGTGATTATCACAGTCAAGGTAATAAAGAAAATTATTTTCAAACTTCCTAACATAAAGCTACTGCTGGTACTGATAAAGGATTATCATTAAAGTCTCTCACAATCTGCTGCTTCCTCGCTGCCAAACTGAACATAAACCAATTTTAATGTCATCATTTCTCTCACACGCATGCCTTCATGTCAGCCTCAGAGCTCAACAACATCTGCTACCACCACGCAGCCAGTTGTCACCCCTCCACACAWCAACCAGCCTGAAGTGTGTGAATTTATGCATGTCTGTATCGATTCTGGAGGGCAGATGGATGAAGATGAAGACAACAGCCGAATGAAAGGTGAAAAACGTTGCTAAAACAAATCAAGTGGGTCACCTGCATTTTAATAGACTTCACAAGCACAGTGTAAAGTTGAAGTGATAAAACAATCAGATGAGGTGTTTAGAATATAGTAAAAGGTACACATTATATTCATCATATTTATTACATTGAGTTCAAACACTTGAGGTTTTTTCTGTTTTTCACAGTCCTGGACATGAAAACCCTGAGAATTACTTGAGCTGAAACCTACAGTATTATTTACCAGCAATAATCCCWCCTCAAATACTGATTTCCTCCCCTAACAAAACCTACGTTACAAAGCTTGATTGTCCATTTTAGGTTGTGATACTACAGCTAGGCATGCCTTTTGTTGCAGAGCGAAGATAGAAGAATTCAAAGAAAGTCTCTAAAGGCTGTTTTTGAGGAGGTCGTACCATCYCATGGTGACGGCACTATGTATAGGTTGATGGAGAGTTGGCCTGAATGGGAAGGCAGCGACCTGTACTAGTCTGCAATATTTCCTCTTGTGACAGCAGAAAGCTTCTACAGTTAGTGCCTGAAAGGCTGTATGGACCTGAGACCACCAGATGATAAATCAAAGCTGTCATCACAGCCAGCTGGCAGGAAGAAAACATTTTCCTACCTGAATAAATGCATCTAAAGTGAATTTTTGTTCTGCTTCTTTGAAAAAAGTAACACGTCTCTTTTRCCTGTTAAGCAATGGACGCCAAGACAAATACTTTTAAAATCTAATTATGAAACAGTAATTTACCCATGGTTACATGACAACCTCAAGCCTAGRGGTATAAGAACATATTGATACATTGAAATATTGCAGTGTTTCATTTCCCAATATCTTATCAATCCTCTAACAACAAATATTGGTTGTGTTCTGATTTAAAGAGCACTGAAGTGAGAAGTCAGCACCCTGAGGCTTTTATCCACCTGCAGGGTCAACAAGGTTCAGTAAACTTAAACAATCAAAGCAGCTCATCTGGAAACAGTGGAGTTCATAGATCGCAGAGAGTCTTCCAATCAGAAAACAAGCATAGAGGTTAAAGGTCAGGGAGAAATCAATTACCTTCAGAATCACACTTCTGTTTTTACTGCACACCAGACAGAAGCAGCTGCAGGACACACTTACAGTACACGTGTACAATCGACCCACAGCAGAGCGAATAGGAGGGGCGACACCAGGGGAAATGTCCCCTTCTTTCAGACAAACGACACATGGCACAGCAAAATGTTACACTTTATTCACAGTGACATTCAGTACAAAACAATTAACATCAACGATAAATCAAGCTGTATCGTAAAAAGAAGCAGAACCACTCAGTCAAATTTTGAGTGTCCCTCTTGCACCACTGGAGATAAATGACCAAAGTTAATCTCCAACCATTTWTTTCTTGCTATGGCTGAATAAATGCAGTGACACAAACATTTTATAACAAACTGTTCTTTTTCTCAGTTTGTTATAACCTGGGGTGTGTCTTTTCTATGACACCTCACTGTTTCTTGAATAAAAACTAACTGAACTATAAAATCAGTCAGAACAATGAAATCCAGTTTAATACATTTCAGTATTATGTTTTGATTAAAAATTACCTAAAATCAGCTGGTTTAGGTTCTCAGACATCCATGACATGAAACTGCGTGACAACAATGCAACAACGTTGCTTTGGGCTCTCCATTACCAACGACAGAGCACAGTGTTTCTCTTAGAGTGTTGGCCTTGGGAGGGCGGAGGGGAGTTTTGAACACAGAATTATGATCAACAGCAGAAACATTACTAGTATTTATTAAAAAGGTATGCAGCTTTTTTAAAAATAAAAAATTACAGAACATGAAAAAATCTGCAATTTAATTTGCATTAATTGAATCTTGTATA
Source organism: Austrofundulus limnaeus (assembly GCF_001266775.1). NCBI lineage: Eukaryota > Metazoa > Chordata > Actinopteri > Cyprinodontiformes > Rivulidae > Austrofundulus > Austrofundulus limnaeus. The sequence continues at coordinate 466,834 of NW_013952751.1, read as the reverse complement.
TCTCTGATTTAAATAACTAATCTGTCTAGTCATGAATCAATTTCAGACATCTGGAATGTAAGTGCAGTGAAGCCGATTAATCATAAAAACATCCTGCCGTACATGTGCTTCAGCGTGTTCCTGAAAAGCTTAATGTTAGATTAATTTAGTTTAAACTGAAGACTGSTAAAACTGAGGTGGTTGTGAAAGTTGCACTTTAATCTGCTTTTTTATTGGGCGTTTTATCTAAATTTAGGCCACTAAAATAAAAASACTGCAGTCATCAAAATGACAAGAGATGATATATAAACATCCCATGGGAGTTAGCTTCATTGACTGAGTGGAAATGTTTAAAAACACGATATACAAATGACTGAAGACCTAAACATCACATTTTYCCATCAAACTAAAAACCAAACCAGCTAATTTTATTGAAACTTTTTAACATCTTGTTCTGTGGCACTTAAAACAAATCACTATGAGAAAATATTCTTAAATTTCTTCCTGTTTTGCAGTCTTTGTTTTATTAATTTTCTTGTCTCGTATTTTGATCGTATAAAATGTTATGATCAGTTTAGGTTCTTCATTAGTTTTTTATTAAATTTTCCTCRTTCTTGTCTTCCAATTTATATTGAAAGTCATCATGAAACCTACAGTGATGTAGAAAACTTCAGATTTAGACCATTATAAAAACTGTTTAGGTGAAATAAAATCAAAATAAAGTCTAACCTACAAAACATTTTGTTCAACTTCCTACACAAACCATTATACGTGAGTGAACAGACCTCCAAAYCTGGCTGTTGCCCTGTGTCTGGACGGGGACACCAGTTCCTTAACGATCTGTAGGACCTGCATGGTCAGAAGAAGGTGGAGGTGGAGGCAGTGGAAGGTGCCACAGGCCAGTGGCAGCTCTCACCTCCCAGAACCTCATCCCTCCTCGGCTCCACCTCAGGGCTCATCACCTAATCCACAACATGATYCCAGGCAATCCAGGTGACCCAGAGCAAAACAAACAAAACTATTTTCCCATGAATGGTGGGTTTCTGGGTTGGTATTTGATCCTCAAGCGACTTGTGTTTCCAGACTCSTGGATCAACACAATCCCATCTGATGCTTTGAATCCAGCGTGAGGTCTACATGAAACAGCAGAAACTTAACTCCTGGCAGCGGCTGAAAGAAGCAGAGGATGTTTGCTCGCAGCACAGACTCTACAAACTGAACATGCTCGTCTCGCCTGTGATGTGTCGCTCAGCTGGAGAGCTCTCACACAAGCAAAGCAGTGCAGAGCTCTCCGCTCTGTTCTTTTTTTTTTTCTTCCCTGCTTCTTTCCTCCACACAAAAACCACCTGGCTGCTRCGGATCAATAGAGGCACAGTGGAACAGTGATGCTTCTCAATTGTTTCAGACTTCTTTTCTTCTCTCGTCCATCTCTTTCCTCCTCCATCTGCAATAAGCTGGCTTCCTCGCCTGCGCTCCTCTCTTCGCATCCAGTAAATTCAAATTAACGAGCACTTCCACGGCATCTCTATCCCTCCCTTCCTCTGCTCTCCGGCACTCCTCCCATCTCTCTCCATTTTATTGTATTTCTCTCCATCTCACCCCCACTCCTTCCCCTCATGTTCATCTAGTGTGAAGCTGGAACATGAGCAGAATGTAAAGCAGTACATGACAGTGTATAGTTATGATTTGTTCCAACCAGCATCACTAACACTGTCACCCAAAAGTGATGGCCTCTCACATCGCCATGTCTTCTTCATCTTTCTTGTCATGTTGTTCAATMATCTTTAATATTATGTGAGCATATTCATTAAGGTAAGCTGCCACCCACAACTACAAGGTTTTCCACTGTAAATAAAAATAGTTTTGGAAGTTATGGTGGGTGTTTCAGCCATCGGAAGTTTGGCACAAACATGTTTGTCTAAGTTGATTTCAGACAATCTGGGAATCATCCATCCATCCAATTTTGCAACTTCAGGAGCAACAGCTTAAAAAGCAGCTACCTGTACCTTCTTCAGCACATCTGGATATAATCTCTCCATTGAGTTTTGGGTTTGTTCTGAGTGAGACAAATCTAAAACACCACCCTTGGAAGACATCTTTACCAGATGCCAAACCACCTCAACTGGCGCTTTCGATGCAGACATATCTACAATCTACTTCAAGTGCCTCTCAAACAGGTCAACTCCACACCATATTTCTAAAGGTGAGTCCAGCTATGCTGTAGATCAGTTCAGCTACTTGTATTCAGGATCATCATTCATATCTCATGTCCACAGGTGAGGGTTTGAACGTAAATCGATGGGTATTTTGACAACTTTACTTTTGGCTCATCTCATTATTCACTACAGATCAATAGCATCTGCATCGTTGCAGAWCATCCCTAATCTAAGACCTCAAGGTACATGAACTCTCACCTGGTGCAGTAGTTCATTCATAACTCAGCCACCACTTTCTAGATCAGGATCTCAGACTTGAAGGCACCAACCTTTTGTTTTATTTTTATGCATCTTCCTTTGCTGCTTATGTAGTTTATGGAGTTTTACAAAATTTATATAGAGTAGAAAATACTCTCAGCGAACCTGAAGGTCAGCAGGGCGTTGAGGTGTCGTTATGACACCMCTTTGGCTAAATGCCTGAGGGTAATCCTGGTTTAGTCCAACTCTCATTGGAAAGGAGGAATCTAAATAATTATTAACAATGTGAACCAAACAATGATGCAGGTTATACAGGGACTGATTGATGCTTTATAGAATAAACCATGAAAAAAAATTTACATTTAATGTTATACACTCAATGGCCACTTTATTTGGTACACCTGTCCTACTGCTCATTAACGCAAATGTCGATTTAGCCAATCACACGGAAACAACTCAATGCATTTAGGCATGTTGACATGGCCAAGATGATCTGCTGCTGTTCAAATTGAGCATCAGGATGAGGAAGAAAGGTGATTTAAGTGACTTTGAATGTGGCGTGGTTGTTGG
>NW_013952751.1:460577-462402 GCF_001266775.1 Austrofundulus limnaeus | reverse complement strand
TGTACCATCTTCTGATGGCTACTTCCAGCAGGATAACGCTCCATGTCATAAAGCGTGAATCATCTGACTGGTTTCTTGAACACCACAATGAGTTCACTGTACTGGAATGGCTCCACAGTCACCAGATCTCAATCCAATAGAGCATCTTTGGGATGTGGTGGAACGGGAGTTTTGCATCATGGATGTGCAGCCGACAAATCTGCAGCAACTGTGTGATGCCATCATGTCAATATGGACCAGACTCTCTGATGAATGTTTCGTGTACCTTGTTGAATATATACCACAAAGGATTAAGGCAGTTCTGGAGGCAAAAGTGTGTCCAACCAGGTACTAGCAAGGTGTACCAAATAAAGTGGCCAGTAAACTCATTGAAAAATAATTCACATTATATTTTATAGCGTTAAAATGATACATTTAACTAAACAAGGCAATACAAATTGAATAAAACAATGGAATGTGCTTATGGTGATCTGATTTGATGTTCAAAGAGTAAAAAAAGGGGAATTAGAAAAGACCTCAAATACTTTTTTGAGTATTTTTCTTTGCCAAAAACATCTGATAAGCGGAAAAATACTCTTCTGGTGTTATTTTTTCTTGTGGTCAAATTTCAAGATAAATACACTCCGAACAGGTTCCATTCATGATGTTGAGCCAAATAAAATCAACTTACAGGATTTCAACCAAACACAACACAGATAAGTCTGTTTTGAAGAAAATCCTCCCATTGTGACAGTAAGACAAAACAAAATACTTCTTTTTGTAAGTAGTAACAAAAACAAATTGTCTCTCCGTTCATATACCAATGAAGTGTCAGCAGAGTTCACAGTACATTTGCCCTTCAGTTAAATCAAACTAATCATGTGGTTCCTTCTTCCTGTGGAGTTCCTCTGGGATCTATCATCTATCTTTTTCCTGACACACGACATCATTTGAGCCTCTCTCAGGATTAGACAGATATAATGTGTCTCCTATTTGAACATACTGTWTCTCGATATAACTGACCTCATTAAYAGCATTCCTCTGCACCAGTGAACACTTCAGTGCTTAATGTATCCAGGAAATGGCACCTTCCTTTAGGAGCAACAATACTATGTTCACAAATTACTATGTCCAAAAGCCCACACTGAAGACTGAGATACATTTTGTGCAGCAGGCTGAGCCTTCTCTTGTTCAACATAAAAACTAGCCTGTTTGCTGTGAACTCTTTTTATTTATATTGGAAAATGCTCTTGCATTTGTTTATTTTTTTCTGTTTGCTGATAAAAATACAATAATTACATTTCCTGCCACTTGCACATTCACTTGTTTCCTGGAATCCAGACTGATCGACAAGACGGGGAATTTTTTAAACTGCCAAGAAACTCCCACTTCTTTATGAGGATAAAGTTGATTACATCCAGCASAGCAGGATCCACGACATAATGATGTCTGGAAACTCTCCATCCCTCATTGTGGCTTCAAGTACATCCTTCCTTGTAGCATTGATATTTTAYCTCTTCTGCTTTCCATCTGTCCATTATTCTAACATTCAGTAAAATTGAGACGTCTTGTTTCCATTTTTCTCTCTAATTGCATCATTAGTYTACATTAAGTCCATTTACACTTTCAAATAGCAATGCATCCATCCTTCAATCCACCCATCTGAAGTACATATCAGTAAAATAAAGAAAACATCTTGCACACGCACACAAAACTTTCTAGTAGTTGCAATAGTATAAAATGTTTACCTGTATGTTTGAGAAAAAGAACTACCATATTAGTGTGACCTTGGCAGAGACATTTCATATTTAAGGTACATGAACACAGCACGTAAGTGGTAGTAAGC
>NW_013952751.1:454002-459566 GCF_001266775.1 Austrofundulus limnaeus | reverse complement strand
ACCTACAGACTCTGCAGCATGCAGAGAGGACAGGCAGCAGCGAAGCAAACTCAGCAGCCAGGTTCATATTTTAGACCAACACTCACGATAAAACACTCAGCTCAAATGAACTGCACTCGAAAATATTCAGTCTTCGATGACACGCAATCTCTCTCACACACACATACACACAAGTGCTGCGTCCTAGTGATGAAGTGCATCTGTGTTTATGTCCTCCGGCACAGAGTCAGAAAGTCTGAACAGCTGAACTGACTCCACGGATGCTGTTGCTGTGCTTCAGACCTGTTGCTAGGCTCTGGCCCTGACTAAAYGAGGTGAAAATGTGGGCTGATCATATTTTTGTGTTTTCAGTTGTTTCCTAATGTCTACTTCAGATGAATAACACTCATAAAAACAGAACTGATTGGGCAACACGTGAATCAGTATAAATCCGACGCAGCCTACAGGTAACATCACTGCAGGTAGTGGAGCCACTTTATTTGTTTTAAAAAAGATCTGATGAGCACTTTAAACTTTAGAGTGGTTTCAATCAATAGTGCTGGAGATTCTCTGAAGTCCCTTTAATGCTTCATTTTGAACACTGGCAGCTTTGTCTCTTATGTACAGTCCATTCCTTGTATTAGACCATTTTTTTAAAGACTTTGCACCCACTTAACGCTGCTCCTAAACTCAAAGGGAATGTTGAGCCTGTACATAACAGACAACTGAGCAAAGAAACCATTTAGTCAGTTACTGCAGCAAAAAAACTATTTCCRTATCTTCCCCCAGCGAGGTGATTTCCAAACAGCTTTGTTCATTCAGTCATGTTRGGTCATAACTACTGCAGCACACTGAACCACTGCAGGAGGTCTGAGAGCAAGCCGTTCAACAATCCAGTGAGCCTTTGAAGGATTGAGGTTGTTGGAATTTTTAACGTATTAAATGGATTTCTAGCTAGTTAATAAAGCAAGTCTGTTCTGCAGTTTTCAGCATTGTTGTTGCAAAAAGTGTTTTAATTTTGAACACTAATTGTCACAAAATCACTGCAGCAAAGAATAAAATCTTGTGTTTTTATTTTATTTTTACTGATAACATGTTCAACATTTGCAAACTCATGGTCCACAGGCCAAGTGTGGCCCAACAATATTTTATGTGGCCCAAAGAACTTCAAATGGCAGCATCTCACCACTAGGTGGAGGTGCACATGTTTTAAAATTAAGTGTCAGCAGGCAAAATTCACCATTTAAAATCTCCATTTCGCTGCATTTTTGTTGGTACATTTCGGGCCTTTCCCAATCGGTGGCTACACACTCGCCCTASTCCCTACTCACTCAGTTTGCGCGTTCACACGAAGGGTTGTCCAAATCAAGTCCTATCTGAAACCAATTAGGTACGAGGGCGAGTGGCTTATTAAGCCCTCCACAGCGAGTCTACATCCAGTGCAGACTTGAGCAGCAGGTGCAGCACCAAATAGTGGTCAACATGGAGCAYGGGACGTATAAATATAAGTTCTGCATATGTTTTGTACACATACAGTATTTACTAAGTAAACACCTCACCAACAAATACAATTTCCCATAAATCATGTTTAATTCAATTCAAACTTTATTAAAGACAGAACTCTGGTCCATATTAAAAAAAGAAGAACGGAAACATTTAAAAAGTAAAGAAAAAATAAATTATTAAAAAAATGTTAAAAGTGCAAATATTTTGATCAGTTATCACACAGTGTTTGTTACAAATACAGTCATATCTGAAAACTCTCTAAAATGTGGGCCTAATTAAATATTTTTCTTTGGTCCTATTAAAAAAAGCGTTTGTTCTCCTGCATTCAGTCGCTGCCAGAGGTTGGACTGTTACCATGGTGACGACAGCTTCCTGTTCCGGTGGTGTSAGGAGAGCTCGTCTCAAAAGAGGAGGGTGTGCAGTGCCATCAAAGAGACTCAGTTCAGCTGTGAGGGTGCTTCACAGCGAGTGTAGTTTGTAGGGAGTAGGGCGAGGGTGTAGCCACTGATTGGGAAAGGGCCTTCCAGTAGCCCAGTTGTAGTGGGAAGTGGAAATTTCCTACTTACAAATCATAAATTAAAATTGGGACGCGACTCCATTGTAAAGTTCTTGTCGACTGGGATAGTTCAAAATCCAAGAAGTAAAACTCTTATTTTTAATAGTTCTTCTGTATTTTTTCCACATTTAGTCAGTCATCCATGTAGACCAGGGGTATTCAATTAAAATTTTAATGGGTCCAATCAGAGAAAATTTCTTAAGACCAAGGTCCATAAGATTACTGTTTAAAGTTATATATATATTTAAGTAGCTCAGTAGTTGTTTCAACATCCACACAAATTGATTTGCACATAAAATTTAATTAATTCAGTCTAATTCAAATACTTTTTCAATATTTATTGTCGCGTAACAAAAAGATGAACATGAAATTCTAAAGTCTGATGTTTTATGTTCTCTTACTGAGTAAAAGTATAATGAACATGTCAAAATAAGAAACTAAATACATGACAACTGTACATGTTGATTTAGTACATTTGTTCAAAACTTTTATACTTTGTTTCATAATGGCATTAAACATTGCCATTTTTAATAAGTGTTGCATTTCTGAACATGTAAGTCACTGGTTTTGTTCCAGTGGCAAGTATAAAAAAATGACTCTGTCCATCCTGGATTAAATGCTCTATTTTCGCTGTCCTTTTTTTTTGATGCCATTATTTTTTTCCTGTTTTTTTTAATTGTATTTTTTGTTTTGTATTTGTTTTTGTTAACTCTCCAGTTTTTCTCCCCTTCTCCATCTCAACTAACAGTTTTCTCCATCCTTTCTCACCCGCCTGTATATTTCCTTCTCTATTTCTGTCCCCCCCACCTTCTCCATCCTTTCCTCTGTCTCCAACACTTGACCACTACTGTAAAGACTGCAAAACCTGTGCATGTAACTGGTTTATGCTGTGTTCAGACCGAACACGTTTTGCGCGTCAAAAATGTGTCCAATGACTCGAGTTGGACGCTTGTGCACTTTGAGGTCAGATACTCGTCAAAATCGCTCTATTCACACATCAAGGTGCACGTTGAGAGGAGCCTTCTTTGCCGGTCTCTGTACAATGACAGATGAAACTGAGAGAGTGGCATGGCTTTATTTACTGACAGCCAGAGGACGTTGTCGTTGGGCACCTTGGATTCACCAGATAATTCAGAGGAGTTCTGAGTTTGGTGAGTTTCACCACTCCAGGAGCTGTGTGCTGAGTGTTGCATTCAGCGCATTGTTTTGTCCTGAGCACAGTTTGACTGGGTTGCTGACTCCCATCGATGCCCATATCTTCTGCCAGGACATCAACTACAGGTGCTTGATTTCAGCTGGAGAGCTCCTGTCCATCTGTCTCAGTTTAGTGGGCATCATTCAGGAGATTATCCCGTCTGAAAATGTGCCACTACGTCACACATGGCTAAATGTGGCTGACACTCCATTTCTAACTGCTAAATTTCAGATTTTCCACCTCAAGTTTCTGCCTCTTTGGATGCGCTTCATGCATCAAATGCTTCAAAACAMACAGCAACACTTCTCAATGCCCCACCATAGATTTGTATGTAAACCCGATGCCCCGACACTCAAATCTCGTTAGATCTGAATGCAGCATTACACGTGCTCATTCAAGTTTTAAGTGGTGATCTCTGYTTTGACATTGGGTAAGGGTCCGCATGAGACGTCATTCCGGTCCGGATCCGGACCCAGGTCCGCCTATTGGTGACCCCTGACGTAGACCTTTTCAGTGTTTATGAGGACATGTTAAAACACAGTTTCTATGCAGAAAATACCAGGTAGAGCTCAGTTATTGTTTAACGGTGCTCGGTCGCTGTAATGAGAAAAGGAACGCGATGAYTCCTGTTTAGTAGAAGTTAAACACCAACACTGAGTTAATTACAACTGGACCACTATGATGCTCATTTGATGAAAATGAGTTTGACACTCCTGCACTAAGACATGCTTGTCCAAGCTGGGGTTTAGAGATTTCTGCTGCTGTTGTTTCTCCTTTAAACTAATAAAGAAACATTTAATTGGCAAGCTCTTCAGTAGATGAAAAGCAACAAAGTCTTAAAGTGAGGATTCAGATCTTTGAACACACTTTGATGTTAGCCCCACTTTCACCAGCTGTTATCAGTCTGGTCATAATAATTTCTTCTCCAAAGTTCTCCACAACGTAAATGTTTCAGAAAACTATTGGTTTTTTTAGAGCTGAACTATTCTTCAGTGGATTATCAACTGTAATCTTAATCTTTGGTACTTTGTGGCAAAAGGTGAACTCGCATTACAATGTTTTTCTCGTGAAATTTTTTTTTTACTTAAAGCATCATTATGAAAAAGTCTGTTTACCATTTATTTTTCTCTTTAGCTTTGTAAAGATTTTAACTAAGATCTGGACCTCTGTGTTTGTCTTTAAGAGTGTGAAACATTCTGCCACCTGAACAATTAAGTAGGTTCAACCCACCAAGCAACTAGAGCAGCAGCTCTGATAATTACACCATCTGTTTCTTCTTGTTTCAAGAACACATGTTCCCTACATCGTACTCGGCTGAAGCTGTCACTGTGGATAACAAGACCTTAAGATACTCCAATGACAAGTTTTAGAAAACAGAACAAAACCGTGGTTCAACACAGAAATTAACACACATTATTCTTCAATGGTTCTGTTGAGGATGCAGTCTGAAGAACTGAATGACTTCTGATCTGCTACTCCTTTTTATCTTCACCTTTCAAGCTCTTACAGCGGGAACTTTTCTTAGAATCGATATGCCATTTTTTAAAAATACCATTATTGGCCCGACAGTCTGCATTTCAAGGATTGTGAGAAAAATAAGAACTACAAGGTGAGATAAATAAAAGCTACGAGGGGAAAATGAACAAGTCTGGGGCCACCTGCAGAGAAACGGATCGAGCTGCTTTTAGTGCAGCTCAGTTCGTTGGGGAAGCAGAGAAATACTGATGGAGCGGTCCACTCAGAGGCCCTCTCACAATCAGCAGATCAATAAGCCTTCATCAAGTTTTCCTTAACATCCAGTTGATTGAAAATGGAGAGATGCTGTAAGTCTCTGACACATCTCTGCTTTTAATCTACAGATAAGAGCTTCGCCTTGTGGCAGCCTTCTTCATTCAAACGGAGCACAGAGATGCTGTCAATGCAGGAATCGAGCAGTTGATTCACGATGCTGGAGAGACGGGCTTTAAAACAGAAAGCAGTGAGAAGCTGGGAGGTTGTGAGACATGCTGGTCCAGGTCGATGCTGAAAGATGGAATRACTGGAGTCAAAAACAAAATATCCAAAAAGCTACATTTTTTACATGTACATCACAAGTTATAATAAGTCCAATACATAAATAAATGAAAGGATGAATAATCTAACAGAAAAAAACACCAAAAATACATATTTTATCTCTTTTTCTGTCAAGAATTTAAACTGATGTAAAGAATTTCTATTTAGGTCAATTTTTTTTTCTGCTTTCATCTCACGTCTTTAAACATGTTTGATAAATAATAAAACTGAATTTACACATGAACTCTTAAAAATGTTGCTACTGGAGGCCAAAAT
>NW_013952751.1:446680-453980 GCF_001266775.1 Austrofundulus limnaeus | reverse complement strand
CATTTTTACTTTTCTATAAAATTCAACAAGTGGTGACTGGTAAAGTAACATTATTGTTTAAAAACTGACATTTTTATTTGGTTACAGCATTTAGAACACAAACTCCATTTAAGCAGGTAAATAWTCAGGAAGAAATGTGACTTTTCCCCTCGCAGTGCAGTCAGGTCATTCTACTAAACATGAGGCCCACTTTTGATCCAACAGAAAAGTGGTTTGGCCCCCCTCACACCAGTCAAATACCCCCTAGGATGTAAAAAAAATGAAATCAGTCAGCTTGTGAGTGGTCTTCACTGGGTCTTGTATTGTATAACGCTGGTGTTTTTTCAGTGTTCAATGGGATGAAATCTTTTTTTTTTTAAATCACGTTTACATGCAAGTGCTGCAGTAATGTGTCAGGCAGGGTTGCCATATGGGACATGGTAAAATGTGGTACTGTCCCTTTAAGATTAAATTATTTGTTCAGTGAGTGTGTYGTAAGATAAGGTGTRTGCTGTATTTGATGAAACTGTCCACAAAAAAGGARGGGCAAAAGACAATTTTTGTTTTTATCTGGCAACCCTGACAGCTCAGCTGCATGCAGTGATCATGAACTGACAGCTTGACAGTTACATCTAAACTAGTGAATAAATTGATATTCCTTTGGATCTCAGCTTTGCTCCTAAATGCTGCAAAGGGTGAGTAGCACATAAAAAACACTGTGTTTATATTGTAATTGTACAGTTAGAAAAAACTTTCAATAAGTTTCAATAAGTGCCGGGGACTCTGATGACTGGTGATGTGTAAAGAAGCAGCGGGATCTCCACAAAAATGTTGATGTTCCACTGAAAACCAGCTCCACATAAATGGGGCCTGAGATTGCAGTGGGCTCCACATATTAAGTGACAGAGCAGAATACGTCCACAACGGTTTTAAGCATTCCTTCATCTTCCATAGCAAGGTTGAGCTGTATTAGTGTATTATCTTGTGCATAAGGGTAAAAAATGAAAAGTGTTCTTATAATGCAGCAATATGGCTTGGAAAACAAGAATTTGAAGCAGGACAGAAACAACTACGTAGCTGCATCCTGACTCAGCAATGGTTCCCAAACTTTTCAGCCTTTGACCCACAAAATAGCAGCAGCAGAGACCTGWGMCCCCAGCTGTTGTYGGTTGATGAACATTGTTTTCACATCAAAATAAGCAAGAGCATAGTTTCATTATTTCTCATGCTATTTTTGTCCATTTAAGTACACTTGTTATTTTGTAAAAACAAAAGAAAAAATGTTCTTAGTTTTCATTTTTTAGTGTAGTTATCTCAATAAATATTTTCAGGACCCCACCTTGATGTTTCAGGACCCCACTGTGGGTCCTGACCCCAACTTTGGGAAGCACTAGTGTAAAACGTGTGGTGAGGGAACAGGAGAGTGTCAGGGATACAGAAAGGACGAACACTGTAGCTGTGACATCATCACCTTTACAATGTAAGAGATTTTCCAAAATTACTACAATCCGAGTCAACATTAWGTGTGAAGGAGTCTTACAAAAGAAAAATAAGGGCTACAGAATTATAATTTTACAGCCATCAAATCTAAATTTGGYAAATTTGCTTCCACTTATTAAATAAACATTTTTGCTACCACTAGTTGGGAATAGAAATTAAATAAATTTAGCAAAATCCTTTATTTACAGTCTCCTCAAAAAGCTCCAAGGAGAACGACAAAAACAAATCACCTACAACTCACTGCAAGAGGCAGCTCCAACTTCACACTGCAGTTATCTGCATGCAGCTTTATCTCCTGTAAATGTGTTTACCTGAGGTCCGCTGCAGCTTGTAGAGGGACAGACAGGACAACAAATCATGTGGACGCAAAAGTGGTGAGAACACACACGCCTGTGTTGTCCTAATGGCAGCATTTGTGGAGGGCTGATTGAATAAGGCTGGGTGCTGATTGCTCGGCACATTGATTAATGCTGCCTGCTGTGCTCCGGTGCGTCACGGCACTCTGAGTCCTGCAGCAGAATACCAATAAGACAATAGGCTCTGCGCAGAGATGAACCAACTAATCACACTATGAGCCGGTTGGTGAGTTTACTCATACTTGTWTCTGGCTCGATGGGAAACAGTAATTATATGTAGTAACATCAGGTAATTTTGTTTGCAGTTTGAGTACATAAAAGGCGACAGTGAAGGTATTAAAGGCCTAGGGAGTATTAGTTTGCAACCGGATTAAACAGTTTTCTTCAACTTTTAAATAAAAATAAATTAAGAGTGGATAATCTGGATTACATCATTAGTGAAGTGTGAAAGTGTGAYAAACTCAGTTCTGCCACATTAAATGTTTAATCACAGTAGAGAATAAATGYCTACTTACACCTCTAATACACTTTCAGCGACATCACATGTTGTAGTCCACTTGATAATGTTACAAAATGTTTCAACACAGAAAAAAAATCAAAAACTGTCAATCACCAGGCTACTTTATAATTAACCAAGCTCTAATCAGCATTTTCCCAGCATGATTACAAAAATTCATAAAAAGAGATGTCAAGAAGAGAGGGGGATTCCCTCAGAATGCTCTCCTCTCTCGCTTCCTTTCCTCCCTCAGTGGTGGGAAGCATTGAGCGAGGGAATGGGAAATGACAAAGAACAGCACCACTGCTCTGCCTTGCACACTTCCTGTTTGCCCTCCCTGTGTCACTTCCTGTTTGAAGTGTTCAACTTTTGGACCAGAGTTCGACCAGTGTTCCAGCGTCCTTCATGCATGAAATTTGAACAGATATTATTATTATTATCATAACAACGCCAAATACAAAACATGTATTTAAAGCGTCCTTGTCAAAAAGCCACACTGAAAGAGGACGAGTTAGTTGCAAAGAACAAGGCAGGAAGTCCATACTGAATACCTGTGACCTTCAGGCCCTCATTAAAAACTGGTTTGATTTTGTTATAGATATCACAGCGTGGGCTCAAGATCACTTCCCCAAATTAYCTGTGAACACAGTTCCTTGTGGCATCAACAAATTCATTCCTGGTCCACTTCCCTCTTACTTTTGTCATTAYATATCAACATCTATTGTCTGAGCTTAAACAACTTCCTCCTAATGTCTGTCCCCAAGGTCTGCACTGGTTTTGGTTAGCAGGCTTTTGACCCTGCAGCCTGGAACCACCAGCATCTCTAACCTTGAGATCTGACCTCAGTTAGGACATAAAAATTATCACTTTTTTTTGGCCAGTGTGAATACAATATGCATTTACTACATTTGCAATCCATTGTATTCTGTTTTTACTTACATTTTACATCACCACTTTTTCAAAACTGGGGTTGTAAAAAATGACCATTATCTTTAATGACTGTGTGTAATCGCACAAGCTACACATAACGACATCTGYACACAGAATCATGCGACATGTTTTGATTTGATTTAGAAAATTGTGTTTTGTCCACTCTGAACCACAGTGGTTTAGTTAAATTTGCAACATTTTTGCAAGTGGTTCTTTTGGCTTTAGCTGCCTCGTAAAAAGYGAACCCACAGTTGTGAACAGCAGCAGTAATATAACTCATGAGTGGTTCACATAAAAAGAGTCCAACTGTGTTTCCCTCTCAGAACCATAATGGGATTATTGTGTCTGAATAAAGTTTTTATTTATTTTGAACTTATATTGCCTTTGTGCAGAATAAACTTCTGTATTGAACTGTTTATTATTTCAGAGGCATTTTACAAGCTTTTCCTCAACTAAAGATGGCAGCGTTTTTCCTAGAACAGCCCAACCTGCTCGGGGATTTTCTATCTAAAGTTTAACATTGTAACAAAGGTGTTCTGAACAAGGTGACATTATGTGTGCACTAATGCTTCCAAATCATCATTAGCATACAGACATGATCGAAGTTTAAATTCTCAAAAATGCTTTGTGAAGTCAAATGAATTTGATTTAGAATGACACTGTATTCTACGTCAGATTTGGTACATTTGCCTCACTGAAACAACAATTCTTTTGATTTATTTCATATGTGTGTRCTTCCCAAGAGCCACTGGCTTAAATCCAATGTCAACATTTGTCTTGAAATACTACTTGGAGCTAAAATCAATCCATAAAACATTTAATCAGCTCTGTAAAGGCAACATAAAACTGCACACAGTATGTGAATGTAACAGCAGAACTTCAAGAATTCAGAATCCTTAATATGAAACTGAAAGATCACGTTGCTTTGCAAAGTATAATTGTTCCAAGTTATTTAAAGTTTTCTCCATAAAACAAAGGAAAAATAATAATCTTGAGTTTAGGCAAAATAAGTTAATATATTCATATCTAAATGCTAATATAAGAAAACCAATAGTACCCATTCAGAGCAAACCTCCCCCAGGCCTGCATGACCCAACCATCCAGTGAACACCAGAACAGATGGATCAAAAATGTCTTTGTGAATTCTTTCATTTGTATGAGTGTTTACATAAACAATAACAYTCATAAATAAACATGAAGCTTCAGAAAGCCGAAGCAGAACAGAACGATCTGAGGGTTAAACGCGCACCAAAGCAAACAGATCAAGTTTATAACAACACAAYCTCTGCGACTGCGTCACCAGAACGGGAGTCTACAAATCCTACCCACGATGCTTTGTGCTTTCTCATCCTTCCTTTCTCACTCGTCTTCACAGTCRATCAACACAGTTCGAGTGTCATTTTTCACGGTTTAAGGGTGGAGAGAGGTTTGTTACAAATTACTGCTGTGTTTGAGTATTTTTCATGGTTGGTTTACTGTAAGACATCTGTGCACTGTGATGTTTTACACCTGCTTCTAAAAAGGTTWAAAAGAAGTTATGTTATCCTGTAARAACATCCACTTGCAAAAATCAGTCGTTCATTTTAAATTTTGGTTCAATAGAAATATTTCAAAATATTGAAACTGGTCATGATAAAAAGAACACTCTTAATTTAATATTTAAAACTTTAATAAACTCATTCAAGACAATCAAATGATTTTTATAACTTTCTCTGAGCGGTCAACACCTGTCAACGTGAATTTTGACCCACTCATGACATGTTCATGGTGTCTTGGGTTTGAAGAGTTTCTAAACCAGATGTTTCAGCTTCTTCCACAGATGTTCAACATGATTTACAACAGGGCTGGGGAGGCCACGTCAAAGTTTTGTTCTGAGCCATTCTTGGGAGGGTTTAGTTGAATGTTTTGGATCATTGTCCTGTTGRAGGAACCATGAAACTGAGACCAAGATTTCCAACACTGCGCAGCACATTTCCCCCTAGAAGGTMTAGAAAGTCTTGATAGTCTTGAGATTTTAATGTACCCTGTACAGATTCTAGGCACATCATCCATTTGGTCAAGGCCGGTTTTCTTAATTTGCTTTAAATCATGTTTAAATAAATTAAAATGGAATGGCTTATTTTCGATTATTTGTTTTTTTTAATGTTTCAAGTCATGTCAGTGACATTTGTGGGTTTTACCATTTTTAACAAAAGGGTACAAAAACACTTATCTGCATTTAAAAAAAACTTTATTTTCATGTCCAGCTGAATGTTACTTGGGATTAGGCAACCTGACAAAGGTTTAAGACAGAGTTTCCATTTAGGTTGACTCTCAGTCACAACCCCACCAAACTCTAATTGTTGAACTGAGTTCTAGACATTTGGTTTGCTGGTTTGTGGTGACAGAGTTTTATTAAAATCTGTTCAGTGGTTCATTAAATATTTTTGCATGCAGACACAACCAATTCATCCACTCATTTGTTGGAATGGTTGGTCATGATTCAGTCAAATTTAACTCCAATTTGCTTTTATCATGTTCTGTTTTCAGCCGGCACTGGGATGTTGATTTTTCATTCTTCTACACGYCATTAGGACAATAAATGTTTGAAGTAAGCTGTTCTTTTTTAATAATGCAAAAATCAATCAAAGGCGTGAGAACAAAAACAAGGAGTGCTGAAGAGTGAAATCTATGTTCACGTCTCTGAAGAACAAACCCATTAATAGTGGGACAAAAGAGCCCACACTGAAACACAGCAAAGCTGGTTTTATTTTACCAGATCTCACTTGTCTGATGTCTAAACATTAAGTATTGATGGACCCAAAACTTTCTTAGCGGGAGGGCCTTTGATAAAAAAAAAGCAGCGCTCTTCGGCTCACCATGACAACTAAATATASTGAGACCATGAAAAGCTTGTGGCGAGGAAACAAGTTCTCTATTTGTGTGACGGAAAGTGCTGAAAGACGGAGAGGGAGACATTTGTGTGGGCTCAGATTCAGTCTAGTTGTTTTATTTTAAAACACACAATGTTTATTAAAGAACTTCCAGGTTTTCTTCAAATCTAAGATGAAAAAATAACTGACAGTTTAACAGAATTTGTTGGGTGAGAATTAYTCAGTAAGTTTGAATTTCCCTTAAATCTGCAGAAAGGTCAGCTTTAAGTAAACTGTATAAAAGTCAAATCTTATCCCTTTAAAACTTAATGTCATCTCCTCTGTTGATGTCTCCCTCCCTTATCTAGGAGTGCTGATCCAGTGACATTGACAGGACGAACACTCAAGGCTGGCTGAAAATGTCARGAACATCAAGATTAAAAAGCAACTGTAGGCCACAGTAACACATCCCAAGGTTYTGTGTTGCTGGAAAACTTGATAAAAATAAAATAAAATACAAGGAACAGCTTTTCACAACTCTGGTATGGGATAGACTTTCTTTGATAGTAGGTCAAAGGTTACAGTAAAAGTTTCTTATTCACACTATCCACCTAAAATAATTCAATTTACCAAAACTAAAATCATCTGATATGGTTTCATTATAGAAAATAACTTGCACCTATTGCCACCCAAAATTAAGGCTTCTGGTATTTTCCAAGTATGTTATTACTGCTGTAAACTGTGATTTAATAGAACACACCAGCATTCACAATGCCAAATAACTACAACCAAAGTAGTAACCAGCATTGTTTTGCTGCATTGCTCAGATGCAACAAACTTTACTGGTGTGCAGGATAAAAACAAACCTGTACGTGTAACAGCTGARGGAATAAAAAGAAATAAAAGTGCCAGAAGCTTGACAAATGCATTGCCTAGACCAGGGGTGTCAAACTCATTTKCACCGAGGGCCAGATGAGCGTTATGGTGGCCCTCAAAGGGCCACTTGTAATGAACTTTGATATTTCACGTTTAACTTTGACTAAACAGTGTTTTAACATGTCCTCTTTTAAACACCAATAAGAACTAAGTGTATGACTGATTAAATCTGAAATAAATACAGAAATATTATTGAAAGTAAAACAAATAAAGTTTTACTCACTGATGAGTTTCTAGTGAGTAGCTGCATT
>NW_013952751.1:439476-446138 GCF_001266775.1 Austrofundulus limnaeus | reverse complement strand
GAATGCAAAAAGCTTTTTCAAGATTAAGTTTTATAACTATAAATGTGTTTTACTATGAGTAGAATACTGAACGTAATTTTCAACCCTTTCAAACTAAAAACTCAACATTAATAAGTCGTATTTTCTGTTGATTGGAGGGTGTCAGATTTGGTGCGAGGTGAGTAAATAATGCTCAGTCATTTACCTAAAGTTTTGGTCGCCTGAGTATCATATGGATGCAGGTATGTCATCTGGTTACCCTGTTTAAAGTGTCATCGTTTTTCCAGTAAGGCTTCCCTCCTCTAACGCCCATCCACACACACCTCTGTTCCAAAACAACACCTGAGCATCACTCAGCAAACACGGAAAGGAGAGAAAACAGAAGAWGGGTGGAAAACCACATTCCCAAACACAACTCTCATCACATCACACATTTAATCCACAACCTGCAGTTTAGTCATGTAAAACAACCAGGGTTAGTTTTAATTTAAAGTGAAGCAAAGCAGTGAAATGAAGAGACAAAATCTACAGAGTGGAAACGGGATGTTTGGCTTTTGTTGCATGAGGCTGAGTCAAACCATGTTAAAGACAAGAAAACAACCCCTCTGCATACTGATAACAGGTTTATGCTCTGCAGTAAAGGAATTACATCCTGACATCTTCAGCTAAAMCTGTGTCACTGATAAAAACAGCCAGCAAAACAACATGATTTGTGGAAATGTTCACCACAAAAAGGAGCATTCTGGGAGTAAACTTCAGCCCTAATGACTGTTTTGCTGCTGAGAGGGAAAAAAACACAGTGTTCGTAAAGCCTTTAATGTTAATGTTACAGTAGATACCAGGAGCTCTGCCTTACTTCCTCACAAAGAGAGATCTGACACAGTGGCATCAATGAAAGCAGTGTGTCATCTCTTATAAAACCTGCACTAATCTTTAGCCCTAATCTCCGTTCAAGTTCAAATTCATAGCATGCTGAAAGGAGCAAATCACTGAAGTGCAGGAAGCTCAGCGGGCTAATAAACCTGCCTGACCTGTGGAACAGCAATAAAGTGAAACAGCCCTCCTTCCTCAGGTGCTTTCCTTACAAACAAACCCACTCTATTAATTAGCCTCGAGTCATTCTGTGGGATGAAAAGCTTTAAAATTGTTTTTCGGAGCAAGCTGATGTGTCCTCATCTCTCCGGGGTTTTTAAAGCTGTTTTTAAAAGTAAATGAYGAAACATAACAGTAAAAACAGGACAGCCATAAAAGCAGCTGCAGCTTTCCTTTCATTCAAATTAATGCATTAATACGTCTCCTTATGTTGACACTCAACTTCCTTGACTAAACCGAAAGAGTCCAGGGGTAAAAACAAACTTTTAGAGTTTATATGAAGTCAGTAGTTCACCTGAGGAGCCTCCTGATAAAAACTAGAGGCAGCTTTTGAAAGATTGCAGGTCTGTTGTGTCAGCTGACTGTAAAGACCTGTCTTGTCCTACATTTKAAGGCAAAGCGTGTCTGAGTCTAGCAGATGGAGACCAGATGAGGCTTTGAGACGCAGGTAATTACAGCGCACCACACCCAGACGCCACACAATGACATCAGTCTTCTTCTGATGAGGGGAGGTAAGGTAAAGGACAGGTGGGTGGATTAGAGTTAACTGTCCATTCTGCTGTAACGTTGAGAAAAAAAAACAACTAATACTCATGAAGCTTTGGTTAATGGTCATTTAACAGTGGAAAGGTTTAATGAAAAACTAACTGACATTCAAGAAAGCATCCAAATATATCAATATTTACTTTACAAAAAGAAAAAAATACATCAGAAATGTACCAACTGGTGCAGTATTTCTTTTTAATTGTTCTATGTTAAGATTGTTTTATGTACAAAGAACAAACTATTAATCTATGTTAAAAGCCTGCAATGTCCATGCATTCTCTGATTCTTTTGTTRTTTTTATGGATGACAAATGAAGCTATTTGCTGCCCACTTGACGCTTAATGGAGCCATTATCCTCTTAACTAACTGTGCTTTTCATACAACATCAATAAAATGTCCTCTTCCTCTTTTTTACCCACCTTTCACRGTTTTCACTCTGATCTGGGTCTACTGACACCTGTGCTGGTTGTATTTACAAGGAAAAAATTGGGAGTTATTTTGCTCCAGGCAGAAATGTGGTTTGTTATTACAAGATGTAATGATTTGCGCTCTTCASCAAACAGCTTTAGTTGGTCAGAAATACTATTTGTTGCATCAAGGCAGCATGAAGGAGCATGTTCTTATCTTTRGACAGAACAGACAGTCAAAGGGACTGAATGATATTTAAATATCCTTAGAATAGAAATGTAATGCAAAACATATAATAGAAAACATATAAAGCAGGAAAGTTTGCTTTTGATTGTTCCTTGTTGGCCTACAACTTATCTCACTTTATTTTCTCTGAATCTAAGACACTGATATCAAGAATCTTTTTTKCTGTTTTGATTCTAAAGCCAGGTTCACATAGTGTGAACTTCAGAAGTTGTCGACAAAATCTTTTGTTACAAGCTTGAACAGGTAACTAGGAATGTGCGATGTGGCAAAAAATTCATATCACGATATACATTATGACGAGTGGCGGTAACGATATTTATCACGATATAAAACATATAATAGAAAATAAATAAATCACACATTAATTGAGTGGAATAAATATGTATAGGTAAAAAAATTATACCTTAAAATCTCCTTTTTTAAGGGACACTTTAAAATCTCCCATAAAAATCTAAATTTAAGGGAGATCTAACTGGTTAAATCAAATATATACACACACACACACACACACAAAATAACTTTAATGTAATACATATCTGCATCCATCGGATGTTGTGTTTGGAATCATCTGCTTTGTTTTAAGGTGGTAAAACAAATTGCTTGTAGTTATTCCTTTCTACACACTTTGCAGATTATTTATTCTGCACTCCACGTGTTTAATATGTGCGCGCTCCGGCGGGGTGACAATCATCCTGTTTATGCTTTTTTTTGTTGTTGTTTGTTTTTTGGAAAGACAGTTTGACTGTCAACCTTTCCCACAGCGCTTCTCCGCTGTACAAGGAGACAGGCTGAGTTTTATAGTCGCGCTTTGGAGTGCGCGTGGAGTGCGTGCGCATTCGGCCTGTGCGTCGTCGCGCTATGACCGCAGGAGAAACGAGGTCCAGACTGATTTTTGTGTGTCCCACCTGAGCACTGACTTCACCTGCACTGACAGTCGCCTCGCTGCGTGGAAATGAATGGAGAGCGAGCGACGTCGCCTCCCGTGTCGAGCCCTTCACACATGCCGCGGCGCGCGCTCCTCCCGCAGCGGGCAGTGTGGTCGGTCGGCATCTGACCGGAGGACGCGCCATCACGTAAATATGTAAACAGTTCGGCGTTCATTTTCACACACCTGAACCAGGTCCGGATAAGTTATGTTCCCCTCTGTTTTGATTCCAGCCGGTTACATCATCAAAAAGAATTGCGCGGTTGGCCGGTAGACTACAGATCTCTATCATAGGACAAATTTATATCGTTTCTACTATATATCGTTTATATCACGCATTCCTACTGGTAACTATTGCTTTCATAACTAAAGACAAAGTATCAAGTGTGCGATTCTGGTGTCTGACACCTCAGTAAAAAATAAGCAAATATAAAAGTTATTTAAAATGAAGTGGTGCAGAGCAGTTATACAGAATATATTCCATGATTTTCAATCATTATTCTACTTTCTCATAAGTATCTAATTCCATTATGAGCTCCAGGTCAATTTCTGTCACTGATGTGTAGTTTTTTCCTCTGACAGCAGGTTATCTGTTAAACACAAACATTTAGGGCTTAATTATGATGTCTCCAATTATTACAGGAACTGGTAATAATTTGGAATAAAGCCTGTTAATATCATGACTAAAGTCACCGTTCTATATGGTACTATTAGGTCRGGAATTTTCAATCACCTCATGATTTGATTTCAGTTCAGACAGAAGAGATATAAAAGGATTTTCAATGAATTATCCCAAATATTGAATGACTATGGTTCTTTTTACAAAAACAAACACTGATTTAAATAAATTCCCACAGGCAGATWGCAAAATAACATGTCAAAAATCCTTATTAACTATAGACTACTGAACTACAATTAGCATAAATGCTGACATAACATTAAAAAATGCAATATAAATGTTAACACGATCAGCATTGCGTTTATGACTGGATATTTATACACAAAAATAACATTTAAAAGCCTTTACTAAATTATTCATTAACCGTTATTTAAGCAGGCAAATCCCATTGAGGTTCCAGCCTGGGCCTGACTGTAGCCTGAACACAAATATTATTGGACTGTGAGTGGAAACCGGAGTATCTGGAGAAAACCCACGCAAACTCCACACAGAAACCGACTGGAGCTTGAACCCATGACCTTTATTCTGTGAGGCAACGATGCTAACCACTAAACTATTGCCAATAAAGGATTATCAGTCATGTTGCAAGTATTCTTAATATTTCCAGACGTACAGTATATTATGAAAACACGTTTATACCAAYACGTTTCTAGAACGGGAAACTTTAGCAAGTGTACTCTGCTCCCTCTAAAAGTGGCTCCTCTGATTAATATTAATTTTATATTTTGACATTTTAAAAGCAATTCAGATTCTTCCTTTTCTGTAATGCAGAACAACAGATTTTAGCCTCCTACGCTTAACTATTGCTTGAGCCACTTAAAATTAATTTTATGGGCTCAAGTCTACTGCAGGTAAAGTTGCTCAGCTAAGCTCTCACTGCAGAATAATTCTTTTAYTCCCAGCTTGTAAAAGACCACTGTTTGGCTGCATGTCTTACGTCTAACCCTCAGGACAGTGTTGGAAGCATGTATTTAATACTGAACTCCTAAGACACATTCATTAAACAGTTCTGTGAAATGGTYGCACAGRCCATTCTGCTCCCTCTGGCCATTCATAAATCACTGATGGAGATGACTACTTCCGGCATATTCTGAGTTTTCGAATATGAAGCGAGAATTAAAGAACCTAAGCAGGGCAGGCTCTAGCCAATTCAGTGCCCTATAGGCAAGATTTCAGGTGGTGCCTCTTGAGCAATTTTCTAAATCTCACTATCATTTTTACATACATTCACATCCCAAATTAAATATTTTTTACCTTTGACAMCATTTTTAAAACCAGGCTGTCCAATTACAACAGTTAACATGATAGTTTATTTGAAACAGAATACCACAAGTCTACTTCATACCTGCCAGGACTCTAGAATAACTTTTTGCACTGGTGCATCTAACTTTTTTCTTAGGTGCRYCAGCACAAAAGTTAGGTGCACCCACATTTTCAAACGCRTTGCCTTTAACGTCACAGTTTTACAGGTTTGCTTTCTTTTTAAATCACTGTCCAGTAAAGCAATATTAACTAGCAAATTCTTATTTACCCATCTAGTAAACAAAAATATTTTCTTTAGCCCAGAATTGTACAAGACATATAACTTACTGGAAAAGTATTTAAAGTGATTTCATGACCAGAAATTTTAACTTAAACATCTCAAAATAAATTAAAGAAATTTTAAATTATCATAGCAAATATTTAAGGGCTGGACATCTTACAAACATCTCAAACTGAACATTTCATGGTTAAATGTCAACTGTAGATTGTTGGTTAACTGTGTTTATGCTGCTTTATTCATAGATTATACTGCAACTAACGATTATTTTAATAATCGATTAGTTGTCAATTAATTGATTAATCGTTGCAGCCCTAGATTATACACACAGTTTCATTGTGTGAAATCATGGAGATTTATTATGTCAGTGGGCGGGCGACTGATACCCCCCACACCCAAAGGACTAGTTGCACCAGTGCGACTGGAAATATTTTTCTAAATGTGTTATTAAGAAATAAGGTCRCACTCTAGAGCACTGCCTGCCAACATCTGCTGACAGCAATGAGGAACACCTGTTATTAAAATGTTTTTCCCATATTTGTGGTGCTCTCTGGATGGACAGCACTCTAAACTTTTATCTGCACTGCTATGCTGTGAGGTGACACTGAACCAAAGAGGTTCAGAAAACCCAGTGTTCAGCATCCCTTCCTAAAAGACCTGTGTTCTTCCACTGCAACATCACCAATAATGTTAGCATAATGCTAAAGCTACRTAGTTACAGRCCCTTTCCCAATCAGTGGCTACACACTCGCCCTACTCCATACAAACTACACTCRCTGTAAAGCACCCTYGCAGTTGAACTTTTAGTCCCCTTGATTGCGCTGTATACACCCTCTGCTTTTGAGACGAGCTCTCCTCACACCACCGGAACAGGAAGCTGTCGTCACCATGGTAACAGTCCAACCTCTGGCAGCGACTGAATGCAGGAGAACAAACGCTTTATTGATAGGACCAAAGAAAATATTTAATTAGGCCAACATTTTAGAGAGTAGTCAGATATGACTGTATTCGTAACAAATAGAGTGTGATAACTTGTCAAAAGAAGTGTACTTTTAACATTTTTTTAAATTATTTATTTTTCTTAAATTTTTAAAAATGTTTCCTTAATGTTAACGCGCAAACTGAGTGAGTAGGGAGTAGGGCGAGTGTGTAGCCACTTTTTTTAATAGGACCAAAGAAAATATTTAATGAGGCCCACATTTTAGAGAGTTTTCAGATATGACTGTATTCGTAACAAATAGAGTGTG
>NW_013952751.1:436627-439376 GCF_001266775.1 Austrofundulus limnaeus | reverse complement strand
CACACACACACACACACACACACACACACACACACACACACACACACACACACACACACACACACACACACACGTTTGTTGTTATAACACCCTGAGGACAGTGGATTGACGTCCATAAAGTTTTTGGTAAACTTATAGCCTAACCTGACATTTTACACTAAAATTAACCTCACAGGTACATACCTGACCCTAAAACTAACCTAAACTCAATTTACACCTTAGTCCTAAATCCCCCACACACACACACACACACACAAACACATGTTTGTTGTTATAACACCATGAGGACAGTGGATTGACGTCCATAAAGTTTTTGGTAAACTTATAGCCTAACCTGACATTTTACACTAAAATTAACCTCACGGGTACATACCTGACCCTAAAACTAACCTAAACTCAATTTACACCTTTGTCCTAAATCCACCCCACCCCCCACCCAAAATTAGCATTCGTACCCATGGGGACCAAAGGCTGGCCCAGACCCATGCACATTTGGTCCCCGTGAGGCTACATTTTTCTTGAAATTGTTTCCCACAATGTAGCAAAAATATGCACACACACACACACTGAGATGTTTTTGTAAACACACTGTTTGAAAACTAATTTAGGATAGCTGACTACTTTGTGTAGTCTGCATGCTCTTGATTATGTCCTGTAACTGTATTGATCTTTAATGAGATGCAGCTAAGAATCGGGAAATTTCCACAGCTCTACTGTTCAGCTGTATTTACAAACCACAGGGGATCACCGCCAAATTAAATAAGAACAGAAAGTATTGGCAGCAGCTCTGAAATGTATGTTTATTTTTAAAAGGATGGCTTTGGTAACAGGTACCAAACATAGCAAATAAACCGTTTTAATACAGCCATTTAATAATTACAAAACCTTGTAGTTAGTCAACCCTCAGTTTGCACTATAAAGTTCTCCTGGCCAGATTAAGTTTTAATTTAAATATTTCAGTTTATATTATTATTCCTTCTTTACTGAAGGCCTTGAACCCACTTGAAAGGACTCACAGTTGCAAAAAAAACCCCAATAAAAGCAACTCAGAAATGGCCATTTTTCTCTGTCTGTTTCCATTTCTGCTTTTTCTACAGATAAAATCCATCTAGCGACATCCTGCTTAGTTAAAAAGGTTGGTATAAAAAAAGTAACGTTGTCCTGCCTCAAGTCATCGACACTTTGTGTGACTCAGTTGTGTGTGTGTGTGTTGTTTAGTGGGGTAATTAAGGTAATTAGCCCAGGATATCAACAACAGCGACCATCTCCAGGCGAGAGACTGAGTCTATCAAAGGTTGGGATAAATAATGAAAGACATAAAAGCCTTTTTCAGAGAACACCCGCTGCTTAGTAAGCTCATTCAGGTCACWTTAAAACAAGGAAAAAACACCAGGTTTGTTTATCTACTCTGCTTCCTGTGACAAATTACATTTTTTTTCACTCAAGTATTTAAATATATATCAGAGAGACATCTATGTGTGACAAAAGTTGTAMGTTTGGAATTTTAGTGACTGATTTTGCTTCCTTTATGAACTAAACTTGGTTCTGATAATAAATATATGCGTATATTTGTATATTTATCCTGTTAACATTCAGCGGAACGCCCGCTTGCCATTTTGTATTTGTTTTATTTTGAAGTATTATATCTCTTTCCTGTTCTGCCTGTGTCCATGTGCAATGCATCAAACTTGACGTCTAGGCCCTCCTCTTTCGATTGACACCTCATTTGACCAACTGGGTTCAAGTTTCGGCTGTTTAGGGCCAATAACATATCAGTGGTGACCAGCATCCAGTTGTCGTCTTTCCAGCTTTGATTGACTGTAAAATCGGCCAATCAGCTCCGAGCTTTGTTCTGACGCCACAGCTGTGTAGCCAATCACCCTACCTTTCATTTGGTATGTGTATATAGGGGGAGGGAACTGTCTTCAGTGACAGAAAATCCAAGTACAATTCGCTGCAGCATGCAGAACGGGGCGGTGACAGACCTTTCCGTCAGTCCCATACCTTATATGGAAATGGGACTATTGCATTCCGGAAATGAAGGGGGCGCTAGTGACACTATTTTCTATCGAACACTATCAACATTAAAAATACAAAGGGTTAGGGTTGGGTTAGGGTTAGGGTTAGGGTGACTTTGTGAGTTTTCCATTGCAGCGAAGTGTACTTGAACGTGAGTAGAAGAAACTCTCTAACTTCTTCCTTTCTTCTTTCTTTGCTCTCTTAATCCCGCGTCTTCATTTCCGGAATGCAATAGTCCCATTTCCATATAAGGTATGGGACTGACGGAAAGGTCTGTCACCGCCCCGTTCTGCATGCTGCAGCGAAGTGTACCTCATATTTCTAGCAGTTGGCTTTTGTTGCCTGTAAGGTAAGCAGCGTTCCTGGTGCTCAGTAATACAAAATATGTTATTGTGTTGTTACAATTGTTCATCCAGCTAACTCTTGTGCATATTGAGTTTGTTAAATAAGTAAGGGAAAGTTTAATAGACATACTGTTTTATCTAATAGTTTGATTTTATGTTTGTTTGTTCAGAGAATTCTGCCTAAAAGCAGATGGTTAAAGGGGACAATTTTACTTTATTGTACTTTTATTTTGAAAAAGAGTGTAATGTTCTGAGCAGTTGACTTGTGTTGCCTGTAAGGTGTGAGACGTGTAGCTGGACAAAATAAAGGCTCCAAGGTCTCACCACAGTTCTGAACCCTGTGTTTGGTGCCTCTGTCTGCGCATTAGTGTGGTGTCGTTCACGAC
>NW_013952751.1:427796-431336 GCF_001266775.1 Austrofundulus limnaeus | reverse complement strand
GTCATTAGCACCTCTAGTAATATATTTACTGAGAAAAATGGTGTCGTGTTCAATACTTATTTTACCCGCTGTATTTTTTAAATTTAATCATGCTGTGAGTAAATATGGATGGTAGAATGTGTTTTATTGAAGAATTTAGAAATTACAGTGTTTTAGACAAAATTGTACAGTCTGGACATACTGTACGGTGTACAAATATGCAAATGAGATATGCTGGATTGTACTGTATGTCAAATATTCATATTTTATGCTACTGTTACCAAATTTGAACTGGTAATAGTTGAGAATTAATATTTTAGCCCAGTAAAATGTGTTTGATAATAACTCATTCCCTTAATATTCTGTGATACTTTATTAATAAAAAATATAAATTTTGGGAAAAAATGTCATGATTTTTGTCTATTTTACTTCAATATACTAAATACTAGTTACAGTTACAAAGAATATGACTGCTGAAGTTCAGATTATTAACTTTAAAAAGAGACCAAGCTTGTGAATTTACTCTAAAGGGTTCAAAAGCAGTACTTCATTTAATTTRTATCTACTTTTTAAGGCGTTTTATTGTATTTTATGCCTGAAGGTTATATATATGCTGTCAAAATGTATCATTCTGTTTGGGAAGCAGATGGCAACATGTAGTATGCAGCATATGCATACACATATAATACATGTGAATTTTATTCTGAAATCAGAAGTTTCAAAAAGACAACAGAGATGCAGTTGTGTTTGGAGTCCRTCTTCCACAGAATAAATTATTTTGCTTTGACTTCCACATTTACCACTGGATTTATCGCCTGGTCTTGCATTTCCAGCATATGCTTCTTGGAGCTCCACCATGCTTCGCACCGAAGCGGAGCAGCGTGGACGCAGTGTGAACTGGGGTGGAAACGAATGGCGGCATACTACACAACGCAGCAGAGCGGAGCAGAACTGCATGTAGTGTAAATTAGGGGTGACACTAAGCAGTTTCAGATTCAGTGTGTTGTCATTTGCAAGGTTTAACCAAAACAGCTATAATGCTGTTCCGACACACAAACACACACACAGAAAAGTGTCAGACAGCTTCTCCTAGTGTTGCACAACTTGGCTCATCATTTATTTTCATATTTTACAGCAAAACACACAAATTCTTTATGTTTGATCAGAGGACAGTGTAAAGGAGGAGGAAACACAAAAAAATCACAGTGTTGTACCTCTCAACAGTCCACTGTGGGAGAGGCTGGTTTAATAAATTGCCCTCCAGTAATTGATTCATTTATGTTGGGTTTCCCTGGTAACCCACTCCCGGCCCTCCGGTACACAGATATGCAGCATTACAGCTCTGCACAGAGAAACACTGGAAAGGCACGCTGTGATTTAACACTTCTGGCAGGAGGAAATGCTTTTCCACGTCCAGTCCTTATCTGCACAGCGAGCCAAGGAAACTAAACGCTCTACAAAGGTGCAGCTGCTGAAACCATGTCTGATATCACAGAAGGAATAAATCTGTGGTGGTAAGAAAAAAAATCTTACTTACTCTGCGTTAGCTTTGACAAAAGAATAAACACATCAGTCTGATTTAAGGGTCAATTATATGCAGGTAATGCTGCCCCTCATGAGATTTACTGTAGTCTGATCAAAACAAGGTGTAAAAATAATTTGAAATTAATGATTTTGTCACTACCAACAGCAAAACAATGATGTTTTTGCTCATGCTTTTGTGTGTTGGTCTGTACTGTTAGAAAAAATATCCCATGAAATGCCTAATTTAAAAGACAAYGCAATTCAAAATGGCTGCCACATATAAATGGCTATAACAGTCAATTTCACAGATATTGAGTTAAATTTTGCTGATATCAGCTGAAAGTCGACCTCTCCTCTGCAGATGTGAAGAGAAAATGCTGCAGTTTAGTCTCTGAATGAATCACGCYGAGACACGTTTGCGGCCATGCCACTACAGCTGCAGAGACATCCAGCAGTGCAGGGCGAGAGCTGGTAGCCACACACACAGCTGATGGCACGCTCATCCTGACTTGTTCCCATCATGCTTTGCAGCATGATTGATGAGGCAATGAGGGCTGCAGTACTTTACAGTCCTATTTGCCGTATGTTTCAACTGTCAGAGGAGAGGAGGTGGAATAYGCAAAAGCATGTTCATTTAACAGCCCTCTCTTCTTGGACTAGATTTATAAGATTAGCTGAAAACWGTTGTAAAGATGGCTGTTATTTATCCAACAGCCTTAGTCAACTCATAGTTCTGACCAATCACACAATACTTGGCACATACCCTGCAAAACCGAAGTTCTGCCTGGGTTCAATRTTCAAGATGGGGTCTCAGTTAGGGGTGTTAGTGAAGAAAAATACACAATTTTCATCATGAAATYGTGTCAGTCACAATGTCTTCTATGTCATGGACTACAAATTAGACTTTACTTGCATCCAAGAAGAATAAAGAGCACACCATGAACTCAACACAAAAACAAAAATGAAGTCTGATCTTCACCTGCATTGCATTGCAGAAAAAAACTAATAAATCTATATGTTGAAGTTTAAAAACCTAAATWAAACCAATTACTGACTGGTTTTAGCATGCAAATGTGGCTAACTCAGCTGATAACAAGCACAAACAAAACCAACAATACATTACAACCTTAAAAGACAAGAAATGTCAACAACTCCAAGTGTTCTAGTGCAAAAGGGACTCCCACTTGTTATCCAAGATTATGGGATGTTTACGTCTCTACATTTAACCTGAGACACAATAAGAACTTAAGCACATCAGTCAAGAATCCAACCAGACCAGTTTAGCAATTCATGTGTCTAACTTAACTTCACAACAAATAAGTCAGACTGAAAGAAAGAGAGAAGAAAAAAATAATGTTTTTAAATAAATGACTTACTCATGGTGGGAGTCCAGGAGTGGGGGGGCAGGACAAGGCCTGATTGGGGCGGGGCTTTGGACAGGTGAGGTTAATCTCCACTGGGTCTTTCTGAGAGGAACTCATGACCTGAGACAGACAGAAAGAAACATAACATAAAATAGTTTGCATGCAAAAAGACAATATTTTTCATTGATGTGACCAGAACTCCAGTTTGCATCRTGGCACCTTCCTACAAGGCCATGCAGCTATGAATGGTTTTTATTTTTATTTTGAGGTTTTACAACTGTTCCTACAGAATGTCTAACGTTTGATTCTGAGTTGATAATAGACGACCGATCAGAAAACTCCAACATTTATTTTAAGTCTGGGCAGGAGAAATATACACTCCCTTTTATATCCATCTATAATTTATTCATGGATCACTTTCCGGTTCCGACACTTCACCAACTCAAAACTCTTAAAGACAAAACAATAAMGTAAAGAAAACGAGTTTCAATAAGGACACTAGATCTAAGAAATGAGAAACGCTGCCATCTTTCTCACCTTGTTGATGAAAGATGTGGGTTTTATAATTAACATTTTCACTGGGACAGAAATGGCGAGGCACAGAGCGAGTAAATTACTGGCTTTGGCTTTGCATTGTGAGTTGGTGTGTGTTTCCTTGTGTGTGTGTGTGTGT
>NW_013952751.1:421739-422983 GCF_001266775.1 Austrofundulus limnaeus | reverse complement strand
AACCGGCTCTTTATCTGGCACGTCCCTTTTTGCTCGACACAGGCATCGCTTCAAATGTTACATCATTACAAAATAACTTCATTTCTGGACAGTTTTGGTTTGATTTCTTTGTATGTATGGATCACTTGGGTTGTTACCAACATCTGGTGAAAATTCCATGTCATTAGCACCTCTAGTAATATATTTACTGAGAAAAATGGTGACGTGTTCAATACTTATTTTACCCGCTGTACAAGTTAGACAAGTTAAGAGTTTGACAAAGTTGAATATTCAGAATTTTAAAGATTCATTTACATCTTGCAGATATTCTGGAGTGTATTGAGCTCAAGAGGCAAAGGGATAAAGTATAAAATACAAGTGAATAAAATCACTTTCATTGCAGAAAGTGTCAAACTCAAGGCCATGATCTGCCATTGAGCCCCTCTCCCCTGCAACAAAATACCTAATTACCTAAMCTAATTTAATCTAAAAATAGAAATTTATGATTCGATGCAACAAAATAAACAAATTTAAAAGGTGAAAGATAATACTTGTCCGGCCCCTGAGCAATTTAAAGTTAATAGTAGACGTGCACCAAAAAAATCGTTTTACATTAGAATCGTGATTCTCATTTACAAAGATTCAGAATCAATTTAAAATGTCCCAAAATAAATTTTTATAAATATTAAAAATAAAGTAAATCCAATGGCTGTCAGCCTCCATTTTGTAAGTATTCCTGACGTCATCATGCAGCTGCTTCTAGAACATATGAATGCACAAAAAACACCAAAACAAAGAGGAAACTACAAAACTGGAGGAAAGAGAGGTTCAATTGGCCCCATCTTCATTGAATGCAAAGATTTTGGCTCATTTTGGTTTTTACTGAATGAGTCTGAGTTTGACATGAGCGAGATGTGCAAGGTTTGCAAAATGAAGATGATGCAATTTGGGAACACGACAAATGGTCTCACATYATTGGTTTTGAATGAAAAATTGATTTTGAATCAAATCGTGGCCCCAAAAAATCAGAATTGAATCAAATCGTGAGAGAGTTAAAGATTCCCACCCCTATTAGCCCAGTATTAATGTCTCAAAATAAGCTGATTTAAAGTCAGTATTGACCATAAAATACATCTCCCAGTCATTTCWTTAGAATTTTGAATGGGTTCAATTTGACAATTTTATTGGTCTTGTGTTAWTTTTTTCTGAGATACTCAAGTGTAACTTTAAGCTTTAATTCCCACCCAGAGTATGGACCAGATTAT
>NW_013952751.1:420262-421671 GCF_001266775.1 Austrofundulus limnaeus | reverse complement strand
TTTACATCATCTAAATTTTATTTTCTCTTAATTACAGATAATCAAAATAACCTCTTTCTTTTAAAAAGAAGCTTCATTCAGATCTAAATTTCTTCTTGAATCTGCCCGTTTCAGAAAAAACATTAATAATTTCTGAGCCAGAACTTTTAAAGCAGGAGTATAGTCTGAYAGTGTTTGTGGGGGTGACAGACAGGAATCAGGATGACAGAGTCTCATGTTGACAGTCTTGTGACCTGAGATTAGATCCAACATATGTTCACCTTTGCTCTGAGGTAGGAGGAGCAAATCTAACCCATGACCACTGCTGACCCCAGGTCTGTTCAGAAAGGCTGAACTTTGAGGTTATTAAGTCAGGTGTAACTGCAGGAATAATCTGTTTCCTCTTGGAAGCAAAATGTAATGTATAAAATATGAAGCGGGTCAGGATTCTACATTTTATCAGAAAAAAAAAACATGAAAATCAGAATAAAATACCAAACAGAATTCAAGGCCCAGAATTATCTGAAGGGATGCACAACACTCCCTGCATCTTATGTAGAGAAAGTTCTAGCTGTTTTAGTCAAACCCTGAAAACGCACAAACTGTACACTTTGTGTTGTGAACAACTTCAGCTATGATGAGAAAGGTGTCTCTGCAGTCAGTAAGTGGGGTTCTTGGTGTGTGGGAGGAGTTTGTTAAATACATGATTGGTCAGATTGACTTTGTTGAGTGGGGTTTGAAGAAGCTTGAATGATGAACACTTGGCAGCTGAGGGACATGCAGCTCAGTCTAAATGGCCAGAAAGCACCTACTGTATACTAAAACATACATATTAATTTTAGTCATAACTTAAGACAGGAAGGTGCTAACCCCATGGAATTTGAACACCATACATGTGGAGGGATGTGTAACAATTTGGACAGGCTAAAACAGCCCTAACCTGCCTGGAAAAAGATTGCCATTTTTTAATATGAATATTAACCGCTCATTTAGTCGCACCTGAAAATCCTTAAAAGCCTTTTGAATTGTTTTATTTATTTTAATTGTCTGTAAATGTAAATGGGGTTCGCGCTCGCGAGGGGTGGTGGCTGCTATAATGCAGTTTACTTGGCATCTGAAAATACATTTTCTCAAAATTATTTTTAATCTGAAAAGAGCTTCACTGAGTGAGAAATATTGTTAGGAGCTCAGCAGACAGTTTCACTTTCACTTTCAGCCTACAGGAGTCATGGGGGGTATGTGGGGAGCGGGCGGGCGCTTAGCCATGAGGAAGTTCAGCTTAAAGGCACATCCCAGGGGCCTTTCTGGTCCCCACCTGTCGTTTTGCTCCTCAGCATGGCTGCCTAAAAACACTGTATTTCTCAAACATGCATGAATGAGTCAATGAAAGGCTTTGGACATGTTTTTTTATGAGAGTATAACATTATAAC
>NW_013952751.1:415871-418134 GCF_001266775.1 Austrofundulus limnaeus | reverse complement strand
GTGTTATTTTTTTCTGAGATACTCAAGTGTAACTTTAAGCTTTAATTCCCACCCAGAGTATGGACCAGATTATAATCATGAACTTAAAGAGAATGTTTTCTGAAAAAGTCAGAACAAGAATTCAGTGAAAAAAGCCGACCCAAACAATAGAGTAATCCAAATACTTAAAAATAGTTGCAATATTTCTTCGTCTGTGTGACCATAAGCATGCAGACGGACAAAAAGACAGGTCAAAGAGTAAAATTCAAGCACAACAGAAGAGAGAGATTATCTGAATTTCAGAAAATTGTTGCCATGTAACAAACTGTCACACACAAAACCTGCTCGAGTCTAGGAGCCATGGGACGCCTGGCAAATGCACTGCCCTTTTAACAGGAAACACACACACACACACACACACACACACACACACACACACACACACACACACCACTGACTGATTTTCTCTGAAGAGGTTCTACAAACACAGATAGAAAAGGAACAAGAGCAGGAGATGAACTAATTTGTGGTGGTTGACCCTGATAACAGCCAGGTTTTTCCATTTCCTCTCATCACTGGACCACAGATCCAACAGCTGAGTCTGCTGCCAGGATCAGAACTCTGAGCTTTTTCATCATTATACATTTAATATTTATTAAACACTTAAGTGGTAAAAGTAATTGAAGGTTGAAAGAATGCCCAGATTTCCATTATTTAAATAAGGCAGCTGTAGTTCGAACCTGACCTTAATTTCCAGCTTTTTCTTTGCATGTCGACCTCCTTAATGACAGCTGTTGGTCAATGAAAGGAGTCTTTCATCTGGGGCCGGGGGCGAGATTATTAGCATTAACTAGACCAACTAAAACACTGTGCAGAGTAGACACCATTAAAAAACACAAAACCAGAGCTTTAACATGGAGTTGAAGCAGCAGTGGGAACACAAGATCATTAGTCATCTTTTCTTTTCTGGCTTTTAAAGTGGTTTTGTTGTGCTGCTCTGCAGGCAGCGACAACTGAGAATCAGGGTTTACAGCTGTTACACCCACAGGGATTCTGGATAAGGCTCATGGATGTAAGGATAAAAAAATAAATATACACGAGAAGGGTGTAGATCATTTTAAAATGACACAGCTCCAAGTCAGTATTAGAACAAGTTGATCATTTGCATCAATGTTCTCTAGAATGTTTTTTTTAAACTATGTGAATTTCATGAGCATTTGCTTCATGGGAGGAAGGGGTATTTATTAGTTTAAAATGGTCTCCAAACTTCAAGCAACATTATAGTTTATTGCAACAGTTCTGATTTCCTTCTGGAACTTAGGGTGTATTAACAACAGCCCTGTTTAATCTGCTTTAATCGAATTATAGTTTGTTTGGAAAGTCTGGTTCATTTGGGGACGTGTGAACTCGTAATCAAACTCTGATGTGGACCAAAAAAGCGAACTCTTGTCCATATAAAAACATAGGTTCCAGTTTGGTTGAAGCGAACTCTGGTGTGGTTTGACTGCACACCAAGCGGACCAGAGACTGCTCCAAAAGCAGGAAGTCAATCAATCAATCAATCAACTTTATTTGTACGCGCAGGTAAATTTGGTTACAGTGAAAACGAGTCAGCTTCTATCCAAGAAAAAGCACAAGACATCTGACATGGACATACAGTGGACACAACATGATTAAAAAGTGACCTGGGGCCTCATGTTCAAAGACTTGCATGGATTTCTTACTGAAACCTGACGTATGGTCAAATCCAGAAAACTGCGTACGCACAAAAAAAAATCCAGATGTATCAAACTGTGCGTACACCTGAATCCACGCACATTGCTTTTGTACATCACAATTAAAGTGGAACTGAGCGCAGGTGAGACACCTCCCCCGACACGCCTTCATTAATATATTAAACAGATGCAAATTACTTCCTGCATGTGTGAAGGACACGTGTGAGTGATCCCTGCGCGATCAGAAATGATTTCTAGAGTCATAAAAATAATGAATTAAA
Organism: Austrofundulus limnaeus; assembly: GCF_001266775.1. NCBI lineage: Eukaryota > Metazoa > Chordata > Actinopteri > Cyprinodontiformes > Rivulidae > Austrofundulus > Austrofundulus limnaeus. The sequence goes on along the minus strand of NW_013952751.1, from coordinate 416,159 downwards.
TATAAAGCGAGTGATAAAAAAATCCTAAGTAAAAATAGGAATAAAATATGTTTATCACGCAAAGAACGAGTGACTGTGTGTCGGTGTGTGTGTGCGCGCACGCTGCTGTGTTGCACAACCGGCTCACCCATCCATTCAGAGTCTGAAAATATTAACTTTGCGCACGAGTTTATTACCATAATTACTGTAAACACAGAGGAACTTAAATGTTTGGTAGAACATAGATCTTAGTTTATTTCGTAGCTGATATTAAGAAACGAGTCTCTGCATCTCAGTTGGAGTCTCTGC
>NW_013952751.1:408075-415263 GCF_001266775.1 Austrofundulus limnaeus | reverse complement strand
CCTGAGCACTGACTTTACCTGCACTGACAGTCGCCTCGCTGCGTGGAAATGAATGGAGCGCGAGCGACGTCACCTCCCGTGTGTCGAGCCCTTCACACATGCCGCGGCGCGCGCTCCTCCCGCTGCAGGCAGTGTGGACGCGCCTTCACTTAAATATGTAAACAGTTCGGCGTTCATTTTCACACACCCGAACCAGGTCCAGATAAGTTATGCCCCCACCCCCCCTTCATTTGCGCTCTCAGCCAGGCTGCTTCCCACTTCCTCTGTTTTGAATCAAAGATTCTTATAGTTTATAAGATAAAATCAAACAGAACTATATAAGACAAAAAAGAGTAAAATTACTAACTAATGTCATGTATGTTATGTTATCTTGAGTTTAAAAAGCTAATTGCAACAGGAAAAAAGCTGATTTTGAAACGCTTAGTTTTACATTTTGGAAGCGGACTATAATGCAGGTCATTCTGAGTACGTAACTACAGTTATAAAGTTACTCATATCTTGTCTGTATAAAGTGCACATCACTGCTGTGAAGTCGGAYGCGCTCCTTCTCTGTGAACGCTGCCTCACATGGAGCCGTCTCAACCACCTTGTGTGGAAAATATTCTCTGCGGTTCCTCCTCATYACTCATGCTGACCTCATTGTTGAAGAATATTTGTTTGGCACATTTGCCAAAAACAAAACAAAACAAAATCCTACAACCACTAAAATCTGACATCACCCCATGTTTGTTTTCATTTTGTGAAGAAGTCAGTTGCACTGCATGTCTTCTTTTGAGGTTTTCATGTTGATTCCTTCAGTGGTTCTTGGTGTAGCACCACCACAGGCGAGGGGAACACGTTGTTGACAGGGTTTAGTTTCAGATGTGAATACGAACTTAGTCCTGCCTCCATACAGGAGCTCTGAAACCCAGTCAGAGTGACAGTTGGATTCTYGGTCACTGCTCTCACTAAGGTCCAGCGTAGTAGGGCGACCAACCCTTGGAAGATTCCTGCTACTGCCAAACTTCTTCCATTTGATAATTAAAGATGTTAAGAGCTCCTAAAACCTCCAGTGAAGAAGAATTTTGTTTTTGTAGCCTTCCCTAGCTGTGCCCTGTCTCTGATGTGTTCTGGGATTGTCTTTGGTGCCATGATTTGGTTTTTGCCCTGATCCGTCAGCTAGCTTTTCTACTTATGAAAATGTGTCCAGTTAATATAAATCACCACAGCACGTGTGTTTCCAGTCAAGGCATTGCAACAACAGGGAGCTCAATATTAATATCCCAAAGGACTGCAATAAATCACAGACCATTATATTTCAAGTATGCTTTCATGTTCTGATGGTAATAATAGACTTGGTCGATCCAGACTCTTATCGGCGCTGATTCCCACACCTGGTTTAAATTATGATGACATGATGGTTTATAGTGTTTGATATTTTAATCCCAATATTAAACGTGATGTGTAAACATCTCAGCAAAAATGGGAGGTCAGATGTCCAACGTTACAAAAGAAAAGTTATATTAATGTGATATTTTACTTGTTTTTAATTCATAAACTATATAAAACTGCTTTGACTCAGTTAATATGGATAACAGAGCAGCTGACATCTGACAACATCATAAAATTGCTAAAAGTTAAAYGGGTCTTTTGAAGCCAGAGTATGTTTCAAAGTTAAATAATGTAAAACAGAAACAGAGAATACAAGTAGAAACATGATGTGATCAACTAAATGTCACGTTTAGAGTTCTGATAATAAASTGTGTGGCAGTATGATGATTATTATCAGCAGGCCTCACCTTCAGTATGACTCTAAAATGTCACATTTTATAAAAGTCAGCAGGAGTTTGAGTGTAAAAAAAAGGTCAAGTGTTAAAAATATGCACCAGCAGCAGAGTGGCTGTGAGACGAATCAGACCTGTGACCTAAAAATGTTGCAGTAAAAGATTTTCACAGACACAAAAACCCCACTGGCGTTGAAGCCTGTTATACTTGTCCTTTTTTTTTTTCTTCTTTTTTATTACAGGTTAGGTGGAGTCTAAAAGTCTAAAAATGARAGTAGTTTAAAGAGTTTGACATTCTGTGGAATTTGTCTCCTAGACTTTATCATCTTCATCACTGTTTGTTTACAGCAGAAGCAGCACCGTGACACCCTTAACCCTACAGGAATGCTTTGAGAAAAAATATTTTAGATCTGACACGCAGCACGATAAGACTTTTTWGTAAAAGTGAACATCTTAAGCTTTGTGGGCAAAATGTTTTTAAACTTATAATCAGACACACAAACTCAAACTTTAACAACAGAAATAAAGTCTCTGTCCATGCTGTTCCTCCTGCGACTCTAAAAGCTGCAGAACTCTATTTTCTACCTTTATTTTGCATCAAAGCTGGGAGGGTTGATYGCTGAAAAGCAACTCAGCAACAACACAAAGGCTGCAAATTAAAGCTGATAAAGCAAATGGTCTGACCCTGACACATCCAGACATGTCGTCTGTTTTATCACAGCCTGACAACTAACACTTGGAGGTGCAGTACTGGGAATAAGGAAACCATTATGAAATTAGATTTTCCAATAGATCCTGACAAAAAGTAAATAAAATCTTTAAAGATGTTAATTATATTATAAGATATTAATTATAAGATATATATTAACACTGTAAAATAACATTTCAGGAGGAAAACATACTACATGCTCTGGGTCTTTAAGCTGTTTTAATCACAGTGGTAAAATGCAYTGAATTCTACTTGTGTGTTCAAAATGTAAAGCTGCATTAAGCCGCATTATCCTAAAGTAGGATGGGAAGAACTGATGCATACAGTACTATCAAGATGTTAGTGCTGACATGATGGTTTCCTACATCTGTTTTCACAATAAAATATTTCCATTTCAATAAAACATTAGCTTTTAACTTACTTTACTTTTTATCATATATTAAAGCATAATCTTCATTGTTATATATCTAATAAATAAGTTTTATTGATAAAACGTATATTTCCTTATAATTGTGCCGCTGTATCTGAAATAATATTGAGCCTTATTTTGAAAGAAGTTCGCTGGACTTCCGCTTTCTTTCAAACAAACTCAACACACCTCGCTGCTCAAATATCACTTTCTTGAGGAAGGGAACATAACATATTGGACAACTTTAAAACACGRTCTAAAGAATAACCACGTCCCAGAACCTAGTTTATCGGTTTAAAACAAGAAACCTGAACTCTTCGTCACATCTCAACGCTGTAAAGCAGCAGCAGGTCGAAGCTAATCAAAATGATTGACGGAACGCTCCAGCCAATCGGTAGCCAGGGAGGTCGCGGCTGGTGCCTACGAAAGGCTGTGATTGGTGCACAGTGCGTTGCGGGAGGCCTTGACAGATAACAACAATGAGTCAAACTACATCCGGAATTCACGCATCCTGAAATGCAAAACAAATAACCGCAGGCTACCAAACATATTTGTCTGTCTTATTTTAAATAAGGTTTGACTTTAAGATGTGTTTGTTGTGAAACATGGATAATTAGCTTTTCGCGTTTTAAAATGTTAAATTTGTAGTTTTACATTGTGAATTGAAACCGGAAGTAGTCCTACTTCATTCTGCACGCTTTACGGCTGGGGGGTTTGGCTAGGTAGGCCTCGGTGAATACAAATAAGCACAAAGTTTAAATATTAAAACGCCAAGCGCCCTTTCCCGTAAACGTAAAACCACCTAATTAATTTGACAACTACGACAAATAAAGTGGTGAAAAGCTCATTTGTTTTGTTTCGCTTTACTTTGTTACGGAGCTGCCGTCATTCAGCCCCGCGGCGACGCCAACACTGACAGCAGCCAGGGCAGCATTTCACGACAAGTTCCCCGTTTCCTGCTCCAGCACAAACAACAACAACTCACCCGGGGCTCACCTTGCTCATCAACTCGACGGCCCCTCCAGGTTCACATCGCAGCCACTAAATCCCCAGCCACCGCGTTCCTGCGGAGAATATCCATGGTCCCGCACCAGGAAGTCTACAAGCACTTCTCAAACTCTGTGTGTGGCGAAAAAAAAAAACCCGACGCGGATCCCAGAGCAGGCAGGTAGCAATGCGCCGCCCGCCGGGCTGGACTGGTCCGGATGCTGCAGCGGTGCAGTCCGACCTGAGAGGAGAAAATAAACCTCACATTTACCTCTTCACACCGGGCTTTCACTCAAATACACTCATTTTATATTCATTAGAAATAACTTTAAATATGCAAATTGTACATTATTTTTGATAAACTACATTCAAATAAGACAAAATTACATAAAGTCACATGCAAACTATGAAACAAAAAAGTTATTCTGAACTAAAATGGTGCAGTTTTAATATGTTTACTACATTATTTAATCCTGGACAGTGGGTATAAACTCATTAACAAAACACTTGGCAWAATCAAAGACCTACATCAGTCCTAATCAGGAAACAAATATGTGACAAGTTTAATTTTTGCCCTAATTTCAGTTCTTGCTGTTTTCCCAGATAAACACATAGTAGTGGCATGAAGTCACAGATTCTGCTAATAATTTTTAAAGGACATGGTAATCAATATGAAACACAACACGGGCCAAATCATGTGACCTTMTGGACCATTTCTAGTCCACAGGCCACCAGTTCATAATTACTGGTTTGTTACTACAATGCAAAAGTTAAAATGTTTGTCATGATATAAAAAAATCRAACAAAATGGTTAAACACACTTTATTAATATATTTTATAATGCGTTTAAAATAAAAATACAGTTAGATCTTTAAAAAGCCGGTCTTGTGGTGCCGTGCGCTGAGAGGGCTCATGTTTACAGATGATCCCTRATGTTTACATGACAACATGCTCATCAAAGAACTCAGCATCTGCAACATCTGATCTCTAACAACAGATCTGTATGAGAGTCCAGGTTTAAGTTGCTTCACTCGATGTTGACTATCCTTAGCAAACCCCAAATTAGCTAAACATTAGCTACTTTTATGTCCTGATGCATCTCAGTAATCCAGGTAAAAAATCAAAAAGAAAAAAAATTGTATAGGTCTTCTGGATGGGGTCTTCTCTAATGAAACGTTTCGTCTCTCCTCCAAGAGACTTCTTCAGTCTGAGAGTTTCAGGCAAAATTCAGGCTTTTAAGTCCTGCCTCCATGTGACTGATACTCACATCACATGGCTATCGTTGACACCTAATTAACACCTATTGTTAACAGGGGGTGGAGTGATACTGGCAATAGCAGCGCTGTAGGAGGGGGACAGCTGAAAACGAAGGCCCCCACCTCTGTTTAATGATGGACGGTCTTTCTTCACAAAAATGGCTTCTTTTACTCCTCTCTCAAACCAACGTTCCTCYCTATCAAGAATGAGAACATCCTCATCTCTGAAAGAGTGACCGCTGGCCTGTAAATGAGTGAAAACTGCAGAGTTCTGGCCATTAGATGTAGCTCGTCTGTGTTGGGACATTCTTTTGTTATCCTGACTGGGCTTTCCTGAAAGCAGACAGGAAACACAGACAGGATTCCATGCAACCTTCAGGTGAAAATGAAGACCCCAAACCCAGACCCAAACCAGTGGTTATTCCGTATGTTGCGGGTGTTTCGKAGAAACTGAGACGTTTATTTTCTAAACATGATGTCCCAGTRGCTTTCAAACCCCAAAACACATTACGGCAAAGGCTGGTTCACCCCAAAGWTCCRGTGCCCCGGCACAAACAGAGCAATVTTGTATATGCTGTTAAGTGCCAGGAGGACTGCGACCAGTTATACATCGGGGAAACAAAGCAGCCACTGTTCAAAAGAATGTCCCAACACAGACGAGCTACATCTAATGGCCAGAGCTCAGCAGTTTTCACTCACTTACAGGCCCAGCGGTCACTCTTTCAGAGATGAGGATGTTCTCATTCTTGATAGAGAGGAACGTTGGTTTGAGAGAGGAGTAAAAGAAGCCATTTTTGTGAAGAAAGACCGTCCGTCATTAAACAGAGGTGGAGGCCTTCGTTTTCAGTTGTCCCCCTCCTACAGCACAGCTATTGCCAGTATCACTCCACCCCCTGTTAACAATARGTGTTAATTAGGTGTCAACGATAGCCATGTGATGTGAGTATCAGTCACATGGAGGCAGGGCTTAAAAGCCTGAATTTTGCCTGAAACTCTCAGACTGAAGAAGTCTCTTGGAGGAGAGACGAAACGTTTCATTAGAGAAGAACCCGTCCAGAGAACCTATGCAATTTTTTTTCTTTTACTTTTACAGATTATTAGCTTAAATTYGCTGTTTTGGTGGCAGAAACTATCCTCAACACATACTCTAAGCCCAAACTGATCGAACAAGGTCTGCCTTATAGAACCTCAGCAAAATATTTCATGAAACGCTGCAGAGATTTGAATAAATCCTTCAGTGAACAATCCTTAGTTGTAAATCTAAAACTGATTACATTTTGGAGTCAAGACACACCGTAATTTTCTAAATAGACCATTTTAGTTTGAAACTCTGGCATAAAAGATTTTGGTGATATTTATATTAAATAAATTTAATGCCTTAAAATGTGTTTAGGAATAATTTAGCCATTTTAAACAGACAAATTATTCAGTTTGAAATGAAACTGCTTGAATTAATTGGATAGTGAACATATAAATGATCATTTTTGTTTCAAGTCATTTTAACATTTTAAATACTGGGACTTTAAGCAGACTATAGAGCATGAACTTTGTKTTTTCTTTTTTAAATTTTACCTGAATTAAAGTCTGACATGAGGAAATTACATGCAGGTGAAAGTATTTTGAGTTTCAGTCGAACTGATTTGAGGTGCTGGAGGATCTTAGCACACATCCACAAAACTGACTCGATTTTGGGTTCAGTAATTATCTTTGGAAGCTTATAAAGCCGGGATTATTGAGTGGGACTACACCTGATGTGGTCAGATTAAACTCATTTATTTATTTAATTAATTAATTAGTTAATTTTATACACAATAAAGAGAAAAAAATCACACTTGAAATGAAAGGAGGCAGAAAGAAGAAAATAATCTTATTTCTGCCCCCTTTTTTCCAAAAGTAATTTCAAACAATAATAATAAAAACATAATAAATAAAAACTTAAATTCCTTTTCAAACAACTTTTGATAAACATTATACAGTTTCATATTTCTCTAACTTATTTTTATCATTCTCTTAAACAAACACATTGAACCAACCAACATTTTTATAATCCCTTTCCAGATTATT
>NW_013952751.1:405566-406742 GCF_001266775.1 Austrofundulus limnaeus | reverse complement strand
AATTTGATGAGATTTTTCCCAAGACAAAAAGCAAGGGTTTTGCAATTTATAATTCTCTCATGGGTTTACTGTTAGTAAAATAATTTTGATGTTCATTATTATAAAATCCTCTTTAAAAATGTACCAGAAGATGAACACAAATGCAGAGAAAGAGAGGGACAAACTCTTCTAATCTCAGATCTTTTTGTCGGGCCAGACTTGATTTTCTCAGCGATGTCTGATTCAATCTAAGTCAGGATTGATTTGTTCATTTGCTTCAATTGTTCTCACTTATTGGACATGTCCATCAGCTGTCCAGGATGCACGTTCCAGGGAATCCAAGGCCAAACAGGAAGCCAATTTCAATTTCTGCAAGGTCCAATCAGTCAATACGTCTGAGTCTGACAGGAAGCAGCACCGATATGGTATTACTCACCAATCTGAGGGCAATTTGGACCTGAACACGAGGTCTGTTTTATAAGAGTATGATAGTAATTCAAGATAAGAAGCTGGCTCATTATTCTAGCAGAAATAGTATATTTGCACTGGAAGTGCATTATGCATGTCTCACCATAATCAGGAATTTTATATTTCAACTTTACTAAATTCAAGATTTTTAGATTTTCAGCCTTTATTTTCATTTTCAGGTCAATTTGAATATATTTGCATAAACATTACTGTGAATATTTATGAAAGGATGTTCCAGAATCGAGGTGTCGCCACAAGATGGAAGCATTAGATCGTTTTATAACATCAACATGACGTTCTTTCATAACTGTTTTTTTATGCATCCATATAGATCTGTTTCTGCCATGTGCTGCCAACAAGCCRAAGCATTACTTCGCATATTCAGTGAATATTTTGTCTAACAAAGGGAGTGAGTCACTGGGATTCTTCAAAGGAATGCAAAGGAAAATGAGGGGAAATGTAAAAAGCAGCAGCACTCTCCGGGGCCTTCCTTTGATCAACACTATAATTTAATTACCTGCATACTGAAAGGGTTTATTTCAMATTTTTGTCCTATTTTTGCCATGGCACAGAGGATTCAAGCAACCCCAAATATATATAAATAACTGCTTATTTGTTGCTTCTTAAAATAAGATGTAAAAAGATGATGTAATAATCTGCACACACTAAAAAAGCACTTTAAACTGTTTTAAGGTAAAATACCTCATGTTGCATGGATTATATATATAT
>NW_013952751.1:401473-404256 GCF_001266775.1 Austrofundulus limnaeus | reverse complement strand
GAATAACTGAATAAAACTAAAAACCCTGATATAATCATGTTTCATGATCTATAAATGTTCAGCACATGATTTGCAGTTTTCTTTTATATTCCTGCTTTATCTTCTTCACATTTACCCACTGAAGACCACTGTGATTAAATTAACCAAACCAATAGAAAAACAGGGTTTAGAAACTCTAATTCACTGAAACTTCAGGTGCAGGAAATTTATATTTAAGTTATTCTTCTATAAAGAAATGTTTTTATTCTTATTTTCTTTCAGCATGAACAAAACATCACTGTGACCTTGGCTCTCTTGGTTTTTTGCGCAGCAAACCTTCCTGAACCTCCATCAGGAATCATCGGCCCTCCTGCCGTCRGAGTCTGACGCGGCGTCGGCCTCTGCTGGCAGTTAACCTCCATTAGCTCAAATCAAACAGTGCTTTCCCTCTCATCTAGTTCCTGTGATCAGCTCTCTGTATTATCTCCGAGGGCAGCGCTTCCTTTTAGTTGTTGGTATGAACGACTCGGCTTATTTTTTAGCATGGATACGCATCGGCTTTGTGTAGAACCAGAGCAAAACACGACCTAAACTGGTCCCAGCACCCTCGGCACACTTTCAACACCCCCTTGCTCCGATGTTTCATTCGGTCCAATGCTCGCGTTTCATTTGCAAACAATATCTTTGTGTTTGTTGAGTCCMGCATTGATCCAACATCACTGCCGTCTACTCACCAGATGAATGGTTGTGCATTGATTGGGGGATTTATTCATGTGTTATTCATTGAATGCACCTGAGAAGCTTTGTGATGGGTGTTTATAAGGTTTTCGGAAATGGCAGGAAGAGAGACGGCGTTTGTGGTGTCCGACAGGCTACCTGAACACATTAGCTGCTAAATCATACATAAAAGATTGCTTTCAACCAGGAAGCATTCTTTGTGTGAATAACACCAGTTGTATTTGTATTGTTCGCAGGAGGTTTTATGATTTAAATAGACTTTTAGGAACCACAGAGTGGCTGAAACGCTGTCTAGACTCCAATTTCAAAATTCACGGGCTTTTGGTATAAAATCGTCAGATTGATAGAAATATTTCTGCTTTTGTAGACGCTTGCCTCGAAACATTCAAACCTTTCAAACATTTGGTWATTTAGAACCTTAAGTCTGGACTCTGTTGATCCTACCTTGAGTCTCCAGGTGGAAGGAAATCCAGAGGTACTCACCTTTCCTATGGCAGATCCAAAACTCCGATGTGTGCGTTAATGCATATTTGTATGAACACAACTCCATATTGTCTGCTTTGTAGATCCGGTTTGATATAAAGAGGAAAAACCCAGCGAGCAAAAAGTAAAAGCATGTAAAAAGATAAATGTCTAAGCTGCAACATCGTCTTCTATTAGAGGCCACACGTTGGCAATAATAAAGGTATAATATCCATCCATAGGTTGGATCCRCACTCTAAGGATGGTTTATTGTATGCCTTTTGAACTGCAGAATCAATATTTAATAAACTTGGTGGACTGGTGCAGTGATGAAAGGATAAGATGCCATAATGTGCAACAAAGCACCAAATATAYAGCAGGCTTAATATTTGTAGGATGAGGTTTTAGAAATAAAGATTTTAGAGCTTTGCTTCAACTTTGAAGCGAATGGCTTGATTTATTGAACAAATCTCAAAACCTTCTTTGTGTTTTCAAAAGCAGCCACGTCTTCCTAAATTTGAAGACTTGAGCACAAAAGTCATTTTCTCAGAGGTCAGTGAACACAGCAAACATACCCCCCCYTTTCATTTCAGGACATGTTAAATCCTCCTGGATATCTGGGAACGAAAGGTTTGACCTTTGACTTCTCTTTCCTCTTTTCTCTACCGGGGATGCAGTTGTGATGGTGAAACAGTACGGGAGTGAACTGGACACAGAGTGGACATACAGTGGACAGATCTCGCCCAGGACAGCGAACAGCACAGGAAGGAAGGACAGCAGGGGCCAATTCCCAAAAAAAAAAAGGAATATTCAGGGGTCAACAAAAAAAGTTGGACCCCACCCTACCTATTTTTATTAACAGCCAGTTTGATGTAAGTCTTAGAGTGAATGAAAAATGCACAAAAAATGTAGAAAACAAAAGTAAAATTTAAAGTTAGATTTAGCTTTTTTGGGAAATACATGTTTTTCTGTACTTACAAATCTTAAAAGTATTCACCGCAAAAAAGAGAACCTTTTTTTAAGAGAGCATAAACACGTATCAAGCAGAAACAAATAAAGCGCAAAAGTCTCGCAAAATTGCGACTTTCTGAAGATTACTATTAAACTGTAACATATGAAAGGACTTTTATTCAGATTTCTCTGCTTTGTTGAATTTTTAAGTTAYGTTTTTCAAAAGACCAAGTTCAACTAAGTCTTAGTTTAGGTTCAGCTAYACTTCTACTCGAATTGAATATTTAAAAAAAAGTGGATATTTGTAAAAGTACACAGCCTAAACATTTATGCCAAGCAACGTTCAATAAGACTGTTTAGCATAAAGAAATCAATGGAAGAGAAAAAGGAAGTGCTTTGGCCTCTAAATCGATTTCAGAATCATTTCAAAAATAAATTGCAACTATTTTCCTTCATTTCAATTGGTCTAATGCAGACTGAGTGACTTCCAAACATTTTATAACAGATCTATGGTTGTGACAGACTCATGCTAACCCAAGCTAGCATGTTAGCCATTGAGTAGCTTTTAACCCTCCTGCTGTCTTTGTGGGGTCCACATGACCGCAGTCATGTTTGGTGTGGTGTTGCGGTCCTCCTAACCCCCACCTGATTAA
>NW_013952751.1:395970-401456 GCF_001266775.1 Austrofundulus limnaeus | reverse complement strand
GGGGTGGCCTGGCTGGCTCCCCGAGAGACAACCATAACTTTAACTTGCTAGCTTTGTTAGCACGCAACAGAGACAACGATTGTGTGCAAACGGACACATTTCAGCATTATAATTTTGATGTTTAAAAATGTATTTCCCAAAATGTCAAATTATCCCATTAAGTTGGGTGGAAAAAAAGACGTAGAACTTTTTAATCATCCATAATTTTTTTTTCATCCTAATTTACCGTTTATTTTTGGTGGCTGTCGCGCAGCAACTTGGGCTACACAGTAATATACATTCACACATCTCAATGTATATTTACTATGTTTAATGAGAACATCATACTGAGTTGTTTTTGGGTAATGGAGTCAACTTTACTATGTGGTCAGAACAGAAAAAAAAATGCAAAAATAATAACTCGACAACATATAAACACGGGAGAAAAGAAACAACGACAGAGAAGAARAAAAAAACCGGAAAATGGCAGCGATAAAAGGTATGAAACAGTACGACATCAGACGGTCACTGGAACATAACAACACAAAGAGAAACAAGTATTAGGAAAAATGGTTTAATATAGGAGACAGAAGCAAAAAACTGCATCACACAAGAACATACGTTTACAAAAATAATTCTGACTGCTTCAGCTACACAGTTAGTTCACAGAGAAGGACAGAGTAACGGGAAAAATCTAAACAGCTAAAAGCAAAAAAGTTTCTAATTAGTTTATCTCTTTATTAAACTAATACATTAATCCACTGAAGGTGACTAAATATTTCTACTCCTTCTTTTTCTATAATCGTCTTATCGTGTAGAAGACACAATACAGAAGTCAAATGAAACTTACCGCTGTTGTATAGACAAACTTGCTAAAGCAAAAAATCTGACACTCAACTACCCTCTTGGTTTTGAGGAAAAATTAAACAAAACCAAAAAAAAGAAAAGAAAGAAAGGTAGAAAAAAATACATTTAAGTGAGGAAAAAGAAGTGAAAGAAATAAAGCCAAAGATCTTTTAGAAAATCTTATATCAAAAACCAACTTTCTTGATGCCAGCTAGAAATCATACTCAGGATCAGTCAGGGTCAGGCCACACCACCAGGCCAGACAGCTTTTTTCTAATTTTTTTTTTTTGTATCCTTTAATCTCCAGTATAAAAAATTCCACTGGTACAAAATGCATAAGTACAATCAGTTGTAGAAATAGGAAAGCCTGCATTTTTTGTACTTTTTAAATCCCATCCAGTGACAGATTTCGAAGTGTTGTCAAACAAACAAACATCACGCTTTACGAGATCCACTGAAATGCATTGACTTTGGCTTCTCTCAAGACAATAACTCATAAAACTACTGAAATCATTTTTCGAGAACTGGAAGGAAAGAAAAGCAACAGCAACAACAACAAAAAAAAAAAATTAAAAAGCTGGTAATTTTCACAGACGACAAGCTTTTTTTTTTCTTACGCCACAAAAAGAGAGAACACACAAAACAATTTTTTTTCTCAAAAAACTTGACATAAGCCATAATGCAAATAAACAAGTTTGAATCATTTTTTTTGTCCTTTCAGATTTCATTATTTGATAAATAGCACTTAAGATAATTAAGAAAGAAGGAGAACAGAGAAGTGAACAGTGACGAGATAGAAAGATTACAACGAGCATCGGCGATGACAGCCCCTGAGGTGAGCCGCTCCACAGAAACTCTGCTTTTACGACCCTCTTGTGCTTCCACATTGAAACAAAGACGAGATGCGTCACGCTAGACTGTGCAGCGTTGGTGCGATTTGGCAATTTTACAATTTGGGGTGACGAACGTAGCCCCCCCCTCATTTAAGGAACTGTGCAGGTGAAGGTGAAAAATGTGCAATTTTAAGATTTCCACAGCTATCATACAGCTGTTTGTGGCTTGTGTACTGCATTAGGACAAAAGGAAGGTAATTTCTGCTTGCTGATGTCCATAAAAATCAGCAAAAGTTTGGTCTCCGAGAGGATCTAATGAAAGCCAGKTCGCCTTCGTCTTGGCGCTGGCTGTTGTTTTTCCTGTACGGACTTGCAGACGTGACCTCTTCCTCTCGAACCAACAAGCGCTTTATTTCCCCCGTCGCTATTCCAATAAGATGCTCCTCGGCGTGGCCTTGTTTCCAATAACCTCAGCCAGCCTGGGAGACAACAACCGAAAAGCAGAGCAGCATCCTTCAAGCTTCTAATTTCCCCTTCATTTTTTCCCCCCCCTCTGCTGTGGACGAAATGGCGGAAGTGGGAGGTTAACTGCACACAACACTGAATCTAGACTTGGCACATATCACTGACTGACAACATTTTCTACTTTTATAATACTGGTACGACTCCCTGGTTAAGGCGATTGGTGAGCTTTTGTAGAAAAAAATGCTGCCTCTTTTTTTTTTGTGTTTTTTTGCAGACATAACTTGTTATCAGGGAGGGGGTAGAGGGTTGAATAAGACTRACAACACTGTGCCATGTAAACGGCTCGTCTATGTGAATGTCGAGAACAAACTTTGGCATCTATACATGATTTTGGCCCATTACACCACAAGACTTACGTATGAAGAAGTCTCCRCTAAAGTAAAAGAACAGCAGCGACATTTGGACCGTCCCGCTTCCTTTTCTGTTACGCCGGTCCAACGGCGACGTGTGCTTTTTTTAATTCCTCAAAAGATTCCAGGCCGAACGAGCTAGTCTTGCCCTGTGCTTACATCATGAACGCTCCTCAGACATGATACACAGCAGTAATGATTCTCGCAATCAGAAACAAACGACTCTGAAATGTTTGGAACTGMACAAAAAGARGATTYGGAGAAATAAGGCTCGAGTCTCTGGCTTTTTAATYRGCCGAAAGCGGGMTGAAGTAAGAAAAACACTGCAYGCTGAAACTTTTCTYTGTGCGAGATACCGATGGGGTATAAACAGGAGTGCAAAGATTCGTGGTAAGGCTTCGATGGATAAAACRGCTGTACAATGGCTAAAAAAAATAGCGTGATGCTTGGGTGTGTTGGCGTGGGGCGGTAGCGGTTGCTGAAGAGGCTTTCACACTCAGGGGCTCTCATGCACATTGAAAAAGTAAACTGTAAGGTTCGCACGAGAGTGTTTGTGTGTCCATGTGTGCATATGTGTGTGTATAGATATATTTATATTTATATTTATATATATATATGACACATGGGCACTTTTTTACATCTTTACAAAGAAAAAAAAAGCAAACATGACATTTTCAGGCAACAAGACCACAGAATAGCAAGTTAACAAACTCTTTTTTTAAATCTATATTTTAAATATGAGGGATCCATACAAAACACTTATAATAAAATACCCATGTTATCAAATTATTTCACAAGAAATACACTGACGCGCTAGGCAGGAAGTACCTTCAGAATTTGGCACTAAACTCCACTGATGTCGTATTTTTTTTTTCTTAATAAGACATTTTGCCGAACAACAAAACACATCTAAATATTGTTTCCCACGAGAGAAAATAAAATAATGACACTGATGCTTCACAAGCTGACATTATATATAGATATAGATATATTTATATTTATATATATTTTTAGGAATTTTATATAGCTAATTAACAAGAAATTTAGCAAATAGGGACTCCTTAAAAAAAAGAAAAGAAAAGAAATAACAAAGTAACTATTATAGTAATATGAAAGGCTTTGTCTATTGTTCAAGTAAACTGATTTTTTTAGTCTTCTCTTGAAAAACATGAGACATTTAAGACCGTTAGACTTGTGATGAAACCACAACTAAACTCACAAGAAGCACCGACATTAACGCGGGTTACAGGTATCGTATTTTTTTTCTTCTATACATTTAAACAGTAGAAAATATAGGTCATTTCATCATGTGCATTTAAACCACGGATTGTCTATCTGTGAGTCAGTTCAGCAAAAGGTGACACAAGTAGGTAGCATTTCTCCCCCCAAACAGGGCAAATGTCTTTTTTTGTTCTTTTTTTTAAACCTTTAAACTACTCTAGAAAAAAGTGGTTCTATATATAGACTTTGAATGAGAAACAGAGCCACTTAAAATGGCTTTATCAAAAAACTTTACACTGCCTGAAAAATGTAAAAACCATTACAGAGCTCTGAGAGAGTCTAATATTGATCAGACAGTTTTTATTCAAAACTGTTCGGAAGTAGTCTTATTTCTCAGAGAAACTGGCACGGACTGCTTCTGGCGCCGTGTTCATTTTTCCTTTCTCCGTGTTTTTTTTTTTCGTTTTTTTTCTTCTAAATCAGCAACCAGAAGCAAGATGTCGCACCAATTCCTGTAGTGAACGTTCAAGTTTACTTAAAATCAAGAAAAAAAAAAGAGAAAAACAAACTGAAAACTTACAGAAAGAGGAAAACAAAATGCAAGAAATCAAAATGAAAGCAAGTCACTATGCCACAGGTTTGATTTTTTTCCCCAAAAAAAGAACATTTTTGATCTTTTCATAAAAATCTGTCTTTTTTTTTAATACGAATGCAGCTTTTTATATTTTTCACATTGATTTATCCTCTTGCCCACCTTACTTATTGCCTCCCTGAAACCCTCCCAGAAAACATATCCAAATGAGGTCACATGCAAACAAAAACAAAAACAAAAACAAAAAAACACAAGAAAAAGAAACCCCGAAAAAACAAAAATACTAAAAAAAGTCCAAAAAAAAAGCTAAAAGTTCAAAAGGTCAGTTGGCAGCGGCGGAGGAGGTGAACCAGGTTATGATCAGGTGAGCTCGGAAAAGACATCAAAAAATAATGACTGGGTAGAAGGAGGACGATGGCACTTTTTTCAGTGGTGTTTTTGTTTGTTTTGCTTAAAAAAGTTTTTGTTTTTGTTTGTTTGKKTTTTTTTTTTTTGGACGCCACGKAGACATGCTAGGCAAACGATGAGCTAACAGGCATGGAGATGGGTTCTAAAAGGGGGAAAGAAAAAACAGGGAAGAGGAGATAGTTACACACAAAGAGCCAGAGCACCACACAACAACATCTTTTTAAAAGAAAAAAATAAATAAATCAGGAGAAACAACAAACAACAAACAAGAATGCAAACCGGCAGAACAACACCACACGCTAATTTCATTAGCATCTTTTATCTTTGATTTCATGTTTCTTTATGGACTATAAAATTATTTTAACGTTATAGATCTACACTAACAGGCAACACACATTCACTGTTAACATATACACAAAAAACAGAGACCCAAAAGCTATATCCATCACTTCTCAGATGGATGTCATTTGGGGAACAATATTTTTTGGAACAGGAATACTCTTTTGATTTTTTTTTAATGTTATAAATCTTTAAAAGGGTAATGGTAAAGGGGGAGGCAACGGACAAACGAAAAACACTTAAACAAAAGACAAGTTAAAAAAATGCGACAACAAAAAAAAAAAGTGGAAACTTGACAAGTAAATAATGGAGAGAGGGAGAGTGTTGTAAAAAGAGAGATGGATAATGGATGAGTAAACAGCACCAAAATTGTGCGACTGATGGGGGTGGGGG
>NW_013952751.1:391687-395960 GCF_001266775.1 Austrofundulus limnaeus | reverse complement strand
GTGGGGGGGTGGGGTGTTGGAGGGGGTTGTAGAAAAAAAAAGTTTTGTGATTGTGGTCCCTGTCCTAAAAAAAAAAAATCAAAAATCAAAAAAGAAGAAAAACACCAGAAAACCCGATTCCACGAGACGTCTTTATAAGGGTCTACTTTAATGATAAGGTATACTTTGTAGGAGTCCAATAACTTAACGATAGGCAATAAATAAAATCTTTTTTTTTTTAATCTGAGGCAGTAAAAATGTATAAAAATAGAACTGCTTTTTTTACAAATAAAATTTACAGGCCTGTGGCTTTTCTGTACCTTAATTTTTTTTTAATCTTTCAACAAACATCAAGTATTTTCAGTGAACCCCTTTATAGTAACCTTTATAGTAGTATTCTGTCCTTCACCAAATTCAACATGTTGGTTTCGAAATTCTTCTACGTGCTGTAATATTCCTGTCAAAACAAAGACCAATGTGATCCCAGAACATCAGCTAYGTTTTTTTTTTGTTTTGAATTCTGCGGAAAAGRAAACAAAAACAGAAATCATACGACATAAAATAGAGTGTTTTTGTGTTCTTGTGGTCAAGTGTGTAACCGTACGGTAGGCTTTACTGTAACGAGGCCACGAATGTTTTGCAGCCTTTGCTCCCGGGTTGCCAGCAGGCATAGAGGGGTTTGGAAAAGCAGCGGCGGCCTGCAACCAACACCGTGGAGGTCAAAGGGTGGATGTGCATATTGGTGTGCGCGTTCAAAAAGTAACAGTAAAAATAAACCCTTCACCAATGGGTTCAAAACAAGATCGGGAAAGAAAAATACCATGGCTCCTTTGTAYTTATCTCAGTTTTGACTCACTAGTCCTGAAAATGTATAAATAAGGTGAAATAAAAAAGGTAACGTTTTAAAAATAAAATTAAAAAAAGCTAGCTTCTAGCTAGTCCAAAATAGCTACTTCCTTCCATCATAAAAAAAGAGAAAGAACACACAAAGTAAAAGTTGAAATGGAAGTGTTCATGTGTGTCCAAAAAGGAAAATAATATAAAAACTGCAATAAATAACATTACTTAAAAGTTAACATAAAGAAAATCTTCAAAAATGCAAGAAAAAAAAAATAAAAACAAGAAAAAAAAGGTGTTTCCCTCTGGGTGGTTGTAGGTCGTTTCCCCCTCCCTCTCAATGAACCCCACCTCGACTCTCCCTCACGCCCTGGTTAAAGAGGCTGGCTTTGCTTTTTTTCTTCTCTTTTTTTTATTAGTTTTGTTCTCTTTTTTAATGGGGGGAGGGGGACTTACCCTAGCAGTGCTAACAGGGGGAGCAGATAGACCCTAGTACTAAGATCAGTACGGTTTGCTGTCATTCTTGGATCGCTTCAGCTGCACTTTCAGGCGCTTCATGCCAATCTGGAAGCCGTTCATGGCCTGGATGGCTGCCTGTGCCGACACGGGATTGTCATAGCTGACGAAGCCTGCAAAGACACAGGACAGAATTTGATAGGTGGTGGAAAACGTCAKTATCCCACAGCACACATTTTATCCTATCATTTCTTATCAGAAAGACATTTCACAGAAGAAACAAAGTTGGATTAAATGAATTTCCAGGAGGAATCGACTCTTTTTTTTAAATACACATGTWCAAAAATGTGTTTTGGTTTTGTGTCAATGTCTAAAACCCATTTAGATGAGAAGGGAGGTCTCTGCAGTCAAAAAGTGGGAGTTTCTTGGTGGGGGCATGGCTTGGGTAAGCTGTGAGTGGTCAGAAAGTCTTGTGGGGAAATTAAAAAGATGAAAATAGTTATGGTGAAATCATTGTAAACATGTATATATAATTTACTGACTTAAAATTTGGTGCAACTAGCACCTTCCTGTCTGAATTTTTGACTAATATTAATAKTCATTTTAAAATGGCAATCGTTTTCCAGGCAGGTTGGGGCTGTTTTGACGTTACTCATTCCTCCAAATGTTTGGCGATCAAATTGTCTGCAGCAAGCGCCTTCCTGTCTCSAGTTAKGACTAAAATTAATAYTTATAAAATCATATATCTRATCTGTTACACTTCCCTCCAGCTGYCTTTAACCAAACTATACTCRCACGCCAAACCAATCAATCATGGTTTACAYGAACCACGCCCATAAGAAATCTATCCCACCAATCACGGCTTACCCAAACCACACMCACACCYAAGAAACTCCCWCTTATTGACTGCAGAGACCACTACTTTAGATTAGAAAAGATGAGAAAGCTTTTGGCTAACCAATGACAGGCAACAAAACCAAGCTGGATGAAACCCTGCATGGCACTATTTTCCATGTTGTACCTGAAATGATTTATTTTACAGAGAAATGCTAAAATAGCATAGTCGTGTTTGTTAGTACCCTTAAATAGACCTTAATTCTTACATGTGTTTTTTGTGAACTAGTATCATTAGAGCTTCTAATTAGCCATTTAGCCTGTGTACAAACATGTTTAATAGTTTGGTATTGTTGTGTGTACCTTAGTAAAGATAGCTCAAATAAAGGAAATGTCAGACCTGACGAGCTGCCAATATTATTTAAAAACATATTAAGTTCATAGAAGGGTAGCCAATGTCCCAGGATGTGGACGCAAGAGGAAATGCAACCCCAGGCTTATCAGACAGACGGCCCTGTCTCACTAAAAACGCTTTAGACAACTTATGAAAAAAGTTACGTCTAAATTACTAATAAAAGCTATATATTTGATCAGTCTGTTCGCAATATAGTATAAACAAAACTAAATGAGGCTTCCAATTGATTTTTCTAATTCCATCTTCATCGTAGATGCTTTTACAATTTTCATGAGTTGACATAAGTTATCTAAAATGTCATAATGTGACAGGACCTGTAGAAAAAGAGGCAAAAATACCATCCAACCAATTAAGATAAACTTTRTAATGAACTATAGGTTTTTGGCCGTCACACCAGCCTTATGTTTCCAGAAGAAGAAATTAAAATAATAATTTAAAAAAACCTACCATACTACACACATTGTGAAACTTGGTTGGGGGCTTTCTTTTGTTTTTGTGGCTTGGGGAACCTTGAAGTTCCATTTGACATGATTTTGACTACCTTTCATTCTTCATCCAATAGCACACAGCAAACTAAGCAAAAGAACAAGTACTTCTGTATAATCGTGTCGCTCAATCTGAAAGCTTATCGTACCAAAGCACTTGCTAAGGTTAGTCTGTTTGTCGATGAAGACTTTGGCAGAGACCACGTTTCCGAAAGGCATGAACATCTGCAGTAAGTCCTGGTCTCCAAACTCCTGGGGCAGGTGGTAGATGAAGAGGTTGGCACCTTCGGGACCTGGCGGGACGACATGTAAGATGTGACATACATACGGTCAGGAAGAGCTGTCAGTTTGAGCAGAACAGCAGGAGACAGAGCGTTACGTTGTGGAGACCGACACTGCCRTGCTGTCGTCATAGGAACGGTGCTCAAGCGCACCGCTTAGCACAATGTCTGATGACCTTGGGTTGCCGCTGCTTTTAAACAACATAAAAATTCAGAAGAGATGAAAGCATTTGGTTTTCATTTATTAATCATATTTTGCCTCGCTACAAACAAAAGCCCTTTCCCTTACTGTTGCCTTTAATTCGTTCTTTCAGCTGCACGTTGTCCCTCTTAAGAAGAGGTCAGAGGTCGCCTCTCCACTCTCTCCCTGCCATACGTTCGAATAATCACAGCGGGCCGGGTCTCGTAGATACATTTCATATGCTCTCCCCAGCTAAATAAAGCTGCCACGGAGGACAATATTTGGCAYGTCTTTGTTTCCCTGAAGGGGGTTTGAACTCCTGGATGGACTGTCAAAGAAAGAAAGAAAGCTTCTTTACAGATTTCTCCGATGCTGGAAGCAGAGATGAGAGGAGCACAACAGAAAGCATGCAGCTGTGTTTGTTTTACGAGACATTTCATCATCTGCTTTGTATTCAGCGCCGTTGTCTAAAGGTTTGGGGTAAATTTAACTGCAACTGTCAGCTTGTGGACGCAGGTAGCACTTAGCAGCAGCTCCATTATTCAAACTGACCGGCTTGTCTTTTCTCTATTGTGCACGTTTGATGTTATTTTCAGAAGCCTGGCTCAAAGAAAACCAAGCATGTAAATCATCAAGACATTAATWAAGCTTTTAAAAAGACAAATTAGGTTACAATGTGTATTTCCTTCATTTTAACATTGATTTAGAAATATATTACCGTATTTTCCAGACTATAAAGGGCTCGACACACGGGCAGCGACAAACTACAGCGATTAGCGGCTGTCATCGCAGCCAGGGTGAAACC
>NW_013952751.1:388400-389928 GCF_001266775.1 Austrofundulus limnaeus | reverse complement strand
TCAATATCCCTTGTATAATGTTATCCCCCATTTTTTGGATGATTTATAGGGTTTAATTTCTAGTATTATACATGAATAAATACACTATATGTCCTCATTTTATGTTTTGACATAGAATAAACAGATAAGGTTACAAAAAAGACTAATTTAAATCCAAACAATTTCTTTTTACTAAAACAACTTGTTTGATAAATCAATAAACACCTAAAATAGCGGTATATATATTTTAATAGTTAATGTGTATAAAATATTATAAATAACTTCATAATAATATTTTTTAATTAAGAACTGGCTATGCTGATGATCTGAACTTGAACCTCTCTGAATGTCTCCTGCTGTCTGCTTGCCCTTCTACAGAACAATCCTGCAGGCAACACTGAATACATGTTAAGGGAAAAAGGCTTCAGCCCCGGGGCTACTGACCCTCTTTTTGGCTGCCGGCGGCCCCTTGCTGCTGCAGCAGGGACTGGCTGTAGAGGGTGGGCAGTGCGGCGGCAGCGTACTGCTGGATTCCTGAGTAAGCCTGCGTCAGTGCGTCCATGGTGCCTGCCGTCCCGTTGGTGAGCCCTGCGCCACCCAGGCCTCCGTTTAGAGCCGCCATACCTGAGAGCATTTGAGCAACTTTACATAAAACCCAACAATAAAGAAAGAAGAATGCACTTACTCATTAGCGCTCCCACTGAAGGTTGTGTTTTAAACCACACATACATACAYGCACAGACACGCATTAACGGTCACAAGAACATGTCATGACAKACATTAAGAACACATCAACATCGTKTCAAAACACGTGAGACAACAGCCAACACGTGACAGGACGAGACGCACAAAGTTTAAAGTTTA
Organism: Austrofundulus limnaeus; assembly: GCF_001266775.1. Taxonomy (NCBI): domain Eukaryota; kingdom Metazoa; phylum Chordata; class Actinopteri; order Cyprinodontiformes; family Rivulidae; genus Austrofundulus; species Austrofundulus limnaeus. The sequence goes on along the minus strand of NW_013952751.1, from coordinate 389,085 downwards.
CAGTTAGTCAGGTGTTGTATGAGTTTAGCTGATGACAGCCAGAGCTGCACACAGATATTAGAGGAAAGAAAGCACAGCGTTGCATGAGCAAACAAAAAAACCCCATCTACACTGCACCAGATTATTTTTATTCCATTTTCAGAAAGATTTCTGTCCACACACATTTTACTAGAGCTGCAGAATTACCTTTGCTGGGCCACTAGTTGGCGACAACTCCCACATTAACGACATCAGAATACAGGGACAAAATATTCTCAGACTGGCTAAAAAAACTTTACCAAAACCAGTATAGCTTGTTTTTATTTTCCCTTTGACACTGTTAACAATTTAATTATCAATTTCAATCATTTCATCACACAAAGAAAGTTTTTAGTGACACAAAGATGTATTAAAAATGATAAAATTGGCTCCATTGTTGTTTTAGTTTCTCAAAATTTCCATTTATCTTTTATATGTGTACACACCATAGTGATGTCAAARAAAGCATAAAAAACACTATTTTTATGTCAAAAAAATCTGTTTGTGTGGACAGGAAGTGTAAATGCAGCAGAAAATCGCAGTTTTAAAAACATCTGGAGTCATGTAATTTGGGGCAAACTTAGACAAAATATTGTTTACAAGACAGAAACATCAAAACAACCAGGATCATGTGACACGAAAAAATGTATAACAACTATATATATAT
>NW_013952751.1:381533-388320 GCF_001266775.1 Austrofundulus limnaeus | reverse complement strand
GTATGGAATGCCATTTGTGTCAATAATAAATATATATCAATACCACTAATATGTACTATATATTCAAGTAACGCACTAAATGGCTGAAAAAAAATTACAAAAAATGCTAATATACAGGTAAGCTGAAGTACAGGCATTTAATAAATGTTGAAAAGTATGTTTTATTTGCATTTTTTAAAGGACTTTTATTTCCCAGTGCTTTTTAATCATTTCTTTTAACAATAAAATTTACTGGAAAGGAAAAGAAWATAAACTTTGACGTCTAGGTGTCTTTTTTTACTTACTTATTCTGTGTAATAAATTATGTCTCACATATTTATACAAAATTATTTATAATTGACTGAAACAGCATTCCATAGATGGTGAAAGATGAGCGTCTACATTTATACATGTAAACTTTGTATTTGAAAATCTGGTAAAAACATCGAACAGGACAAAAAACATTAAACGAATGCAAAAAGAAAAAAGTTACTTTTACATCTCATTTATATTTAATTGAATTCGTATTTAAATTCCTCAGCTGCTTCAAGACTTACCAAGTCAGCATTTAATGAATTTACAGTWAGCAAAGAGCACAAACATCTTTGTTTATATTCTCAAACTATTTCGGGTCTTTTTAAAAGTATAAATAAATCATTTGGTGCTTGAAAACATTGAGCACCTTTTCTTTCTGACCTGTATCCATATTTAATTTGACTCCAGAGGAACTGTATTCCTATTTTGTATTAGACTTTCTTTTTATTTCAGTCCAAGAATTTGTGCAATAATTACAGTCTGATAGTCAGACTTATTAGGAACTATAGCATCTAATCTTGTGTGTCCTTCAAGGTACTGGCAGTCATATTTGCTTTTAGGCACAAGCAAAGCTAATGTAAGAAAAAATAGTTTTTTTTGAAGCATGTAAATTCAGGACAGAAAAATCTGACCGCAAGCTGTGATTATTTGTGCTTTTCCCGTTTGTGACGTCTCTGTTTAAWGGGGGGAAGGCAGCATGTGGAGGAAGCGGGGTGGGAGTTTAAAAAGTGGAGGGACGCAGCAGTAACACTCATTAGCTGCTTGTAACGGCTTAATATCACGGCGGAGGGCAACATGTCTGAGGAGGTCTGACACCGGCTCGGCGTCCTGTCGCCTCACCGTCAGACACAGTGAAATAAATTATCACCACAGCGCTCCGGATTATAGGTCACTCATTTATTCAGGAATAATTGCACCGGTGACCTTTGCAATTCAATTAAGGCCTAGATGTGTTTAAATGAGGGTGGTTGGTGGCGGTGGGTGGGAGGATGAGGGAGAGCAGCGTGGGGGGGGGGGTACAAAACGGGATGCATAACGGAAGCGACCGGCTCGCTTTAAAAAGGACAAACACGTGCGTTGTGTGTGCGCACATGTCCTGTGTTTCTGCGCTCGGGCCGACGTGCGGGTGATTTACAGAGCGGATACAGCGACTCCAGCCGAGGAGCGGGAAAGGTCAGAGGAGAATAATGTGGTGGACGAGGCCGGTAGTACAGGATCTTCGCTGTCATAACAGCTCTGATTAAGATCCCAGCCCTGTCTCCTCAGAGGTCAGAGGCAGGACACCCACCTCACGGCTCAATACGTGTTGGCAGAGCGCGTGTTTGGAAAACATGCCTCTGATTCAACATGTTCAGGGAACCCKTTAGAGCAACCTCAATAAACTTTAAAAACATCCTTTGAAAGCMTTTTCTTTCTAAAAAGGAACATGGCAGCACAGCTTAGGTTTCATCTGAACAAACGGTACAGAGGTAGAAACGTTTGGCCGCAATCAACGGCGCCACGTTTGGAGAAAACCAAGTAACAGATCAGATCAAACACCTCATCCCTGCTGTCAGGCAGGGTGGTGGAAGGGTGATTGTATTCAGGACTGGAGTCGACGCTGTGATCCTCTGTGGACCAAAGCATTCAAGAGTCAAATGTGAGCTGGGACTAAACCGAGTCRTGAAACAGAACAGTGATCCCAAAGYGCAGTGTTGATCCTGCTTGAAGCCATTTTAGGGCCTAATATACCTGATCTGACACCGAACAGTCGACGGTTGGCTGTTCAGTGCTCGTTTTCACACACACCTTTCATACCTCCTAAGACACACCATGCCGAAATCCTCTGCCACTGCGGTACACGTCACTCCGATATCCGCCGTTCTTTGTCCACAAATCTGACCTGGTTAAAGCTCTACACTCCTCTGCACACAGATTCCTCCATACAAAACATCWGTTTTATCTCCATCCATGGGTTTTTGGCCGTTTGACTCTTTAGAAATGTCTGCTTCTGGGTACAACAGTCTGAAAGCGAGTAGCTGAACAAAATAAAGGGTCGGAGTGCTTTCAGCATAAACAAACGCCCACAAACTTCTCACCAATCACACGGTGAGTTATTACACAGAGAGGGGTAAAAAGTTCAGCCTTGTGACRAGAAGGGGTGGAASACTTGAAGCTGCTAACAAATTGAGGCAATTTTTGTAACGCAACGACAACAACAGATGATTTCGGCATTTTGGATGGAAAATGTGGAGGTCTTTCTGCTGTACCCACCRTGTTAAAATGTGTTTAACTTCAATTTGACTTCCCAAAATTAAGGTCTTAGTTAAAGAAGAGTTTTGTTTATAWTTTTTGTTAATAATTGCCTGTAAAACCTAAGAATTCAGATCTTTCCATCGACCTTACATGATGTGGACTTTTCAGTTGTTTTTGATTTGAACACATTTATGCAAAGAGTGTTCATTGTTAAGAAATAAATAAAGGAATCATATACTATTTTGTTTTGTTTTTCATAAAAGTTAGCTAACCTGCTGACAAAGCAACTTGTTAGTTACAAACTAGAAAATACCCGTAAAAAAGAAAAGATGTTGATGACAACAGTGACACAAAATGACACGATTTAACACAACATAGTCCCCACACGCTGGACGTTGCGTGAGACAACTGCTGGCCAATCAGCACGCTTACAGCAAGCATAACCCAGGACACAACCAGGAAGCAGGTGAATGATGGGTGGAATGAAAGAATGAGTGAATGTGGCCAGAAAATCAATGGAAGAAGCTGCTGCCAAAAAAAAAACTAAACAAACAAACAAATAAACAAATAAATAAATAAATAAAGAAATAAATAAATTAAAATATATCTGATTAAAGTTGAAATCCAGGGAGAGAACGGAGAGAACCAAATAGTGTGAACTTTAGATTCTTGACAAAATACATAATAATACTTTGTATTACAATTCCAATTTTCCATGAAAAATCAAGTTTAAATGCAAAAATTCGCATTAAAAAATCTAAATTGTCTTTAAAATAAAAAAAAACAGCAAAAAAAATTTTTTTTTAAAAGAAATACTTTCGGGTAAAAAAGATGAAAAAGTCAAACCAACGCGTCTCTCTGCTCTGACTCTGATGGGTTGGGGGGGTGTGGGGGTCGTGGTTGAAGATGGAGATGCTGATGGCAGGGTGAATACTCACTGTTGATGCTACCTGCTAGTGCATTAATGTTGTTCAGACCCACAGTTGCACCTGCCAGGCCCTGCAGGGTGCCCAGAGAGGTCAGAGAGTTCATGGCACTGGCGTTGGAGCTGGCTGTAGTGCCTGCTGCTTGGGGAAAAACGGGAGGGAGGAGGAAGGGCGGCGGGGGGGAGGGGGTGGTTGAATGAGGGATGGAGAGAGAGAGAAAAAAACAAAAAGGTAAGAAGGGGAGGCGGAGAAATGTGGATGTTATACAAAACATCTAGCATCTGCATCGTTACACTTTTTATAACTTATTAACATTTTCGTGTCTTTCAWCTGTTTTCTGAATGCATTGACTGCACAGCAGCTTTGGCTTTTTTTAAATGCCAATATAAGCAGGAATGTATTTCCAGTCATTACACTGAAGGCAGGAATAAACACAGCACTTTAAATCATATTGAAAAATAATTCCTGTTAATCAAGAMGGAGGCGCCAGCTGTTTGCAGAGAGGTACAACTGRTCAAAMCTGTGTCGTTGTTRTTTATTTTTTATTTTATTATTATTTTTTGTCTGATTTGATGTTTGAGTCATCCTGACAAAGTAAGTAAGATTAGAGGCAACTTTTTGCTTCTCATTAGAGCAGCCTTTTTTTTAAATTTAAAACTAAAAAGTGYAAAATTCCAAAGCTTATGTTTGGAACTGTTCCTCGAATAAGACGTAAYTAAAAAAATAAATCCAGTAGTTTTTGGTTTACTTTTAGAATACTGGTAYTAAATGACAGAGAATCTTCCTCAGCATACTGTACGCCTAAATGTTCTGTTTTTTTGCAATGGAAGTGAGAGCTGTGCCCAGTCTTGCGGCCCTGAGATCTTTGAAAATTGCATAATTGCTACAAATTGTGTCCCATATGGTGTATTGTTTTGCTTATAGAAATGGTGGTGATGCTTTGATTTTCTAAATAAAAGCATTGTCCTCAAATGATTTATTGGGGGGCGGGGTTAGTGGTCCGGGGTGCCAACCCCCAGACCCCTCCGAGAGTTCYGCCCATTTGCATGACTGTCTTAAAACTACAAGCTAATCTAAAAATACTAAAATACATCAAGTTTTCCACAGTTTGCCATTCTCACATAGCGGACAGGAGTGGGCCAGATCTGGTGTCAAGCTGCCACTGCTATCAATGCAAGGTGGTTTTGCAACCAGATGTGGGCCAGKTTTGGCAGTGATGACACTGTTTATAAGATGGCATGCCACAARTGGCCCAGTTGTGGTTTGGTTTACGTGGTGCGGGCCCATGCATGGACCAAACTTTGGCAAACCACATCTGGGACACCAAAGGAGCCGTCATTTTTTTGGGGGGTATCTGGGTCGAGCGTTACAGTGTTTAGTGATCTGGGCCAGACAAAATGTTGCTACGTGGGTTTGAATCTTAAAATGCCCATCAATGTTTGTGTTAAAACACAGTTAAGACCTTTTCTTTGTAGTCTGGCCATGTGTGGAACGTTGCACGGCTTGTTCTAAACCTAAAAACACCAGGACCCCTTTGCAAAACAGCAGACATAYAAAGTAACAAGCAAGAGAACATCAACATCTTTTATTTTGAAACCTTTGTAATTATTGGTCTACAGTGAATTTCACACAGTTTAAATGAGATTTCCATAAGAACCACAATGAAGACAAATGAGTTCATCAAAATGGACAGAAGAAAAGTAAAGAAGCACAGTGAATTAAAACACTGAACCATGTTGGTGATGGTGGGTGAGATGGTGGGAAATATGGTGCATAGAGCGTGATCTTTTATTTTTTAAGACAAAAAACAAAACAAAAACAGAGATTTATTCTAATCATTTACCCTTCATCTCATCAAAGCGTTGCCCACAAAGCAGGATTGCCGCTGAATATATTAGGAGATGGCGTGGCAGAGGGAGCATTATGTCAGCACACGGTGCAAAACAAAGACGCTGGCTTGTTTCCATGCAGAACTGTCTATATTTATCAAACTGGAGTGACGTTTGCAGTTTCATTGACACATGCAGTRTAGCGCCACTCATTCAACCTGAGTGTGCACCATTCAAGGTTGGACTGACATCTAGAGTGAGAAGAGAGGCTGGGATGAAAGGGAAGCGAAGTAGGAGGTGAGACAAGACAAGAACGGGCATTCGAAGTGGGATGGAGCGGCGCGAGCGTTGAGGAGGAGGAAGAGTGTCGGCTGAGGAGGGAGGGGGAGGGTGTGTGTGKTTTWTTTTTTTCATATTCATGCTCTGCTGAGAGTGTGCTGCTGGAGCGAGGCCGAGCCGACATGAAGGAGGGAGGGGAGGGATGATGGAGCAGAAACAGGGAGCTTGTCAAAAAAGAAGGGCAGCAGCGGGAGATGAGGGCAACGAGGAGGGAGGGGAGGAGACGGGATGAAGCGACGAGTGGAGGGAAATCTAAAGGTGCTGGTGTTTAACCTGAGCCAGGTTCGACATCAACCTGGTGATTCTGAAAGCTGAAGCTGCGAGCAGGACATGGCCAACACACAGAGGYGCAGATGAAGCCCACCGGAAAAAGGGGAAACAACCACTGCGCTGCTTTAAACTGGCCTCAAGCGCTGCTGCAGCGAGGCACAAAGTGTCCAAAACAGAAACTGAACCCGACAGAAACATTAAGCACACACTCATGCACACACACATATACAAAGCGTGAATTATGTGATGAAGAAACACACAAGGAGGCGGAGTTTCGACAACGCCAGCATGGCGCCGCTGTGGCGATGAAGGCGTGATCAGATGCTGGGTACACACACCGTGGGAACACGCAGATTGGAACAATGAGGTTGCGGTGACAACTTGACGGTGGTCTGCCAGGGTCATGTGGGGTGACAACGATGGAAATGGGAACGATGGAGAGCGGAGGCGGGCGTCGGACCCCCCCCGGCCCGAGTGGCTGCGGCGTTACCTGGGCTGGCCAGCGCTCCCAGGGAGGCGGCGTTGGACGACAGGGGGTTGGCGGTGGAGGGGCTGGCCGAGTTTTGGGCTGCCGCCGCCGCCGCCGCTAAAGTGGCCAAGTTCTGCAACTGCAGAGCACTCATACCTGGAGAGAGGAGCCAGAGAGGGTGGTGTCAAAGCTGAAGGGGGCGGGGAGAGGGGGGCAGCAGCCGGGTCTCGTGGCTGGGCCGGGACAGAACTGAAGCTTGGGGTCCACATGTGAACAGGAATACCAGTTGGAGAGTGTGGCTTTCCTTTACGTATAAACCTGGAAATAATCCTGCAGGCTGCTTCTCTTTTTATTTCCTTTTTTTTATCTTCAGACAAACCCCCCCCCCAAAAAAAAAAAAAAAAAAAAAAAAAAAAAAAAAAAAA
>NW_013952751.1:378880-380023 GCF_001266775.1 Austrofundulus limnaeus | reverse complement strand
CTTTTTGACAAGTTTAAAGTTTCTTTAAAATACATAAAAATATTTAAAAACAAACTAAAAAAATTAATTTGATAAACTGCAAATTAAAATATAGTTGTATCTGCAACTGTTTTTGACAATGTTTAGAACTGTTAAAGTATTGCATGGTAGAACCAGAGGCTGCACTTCATATTAGTGACAAACTTTGGCCTTTTTTGACTGGCTGCCTTCATTTTTTCCTTCTACTTTTAATTTAAAATAAGTTTCCATTTTCGACAGGTATCTAATGTTCTTCTTGTACATATTAAAAAAGTTGTTAAACAACTGAGTGGCGCACTACTGCTACTAGTGGTGAGAAAGTGTATTGCACCTTATTCAAAATCAATGCAGTCCCGTGGCCCTCTGCGGCCCAAAGTTAAAAACTGTTGTTCTTTTGAGACCCTCAAGGTGGCGCTCACGGCCCAATTGTGGGCCGCGGCCCATAGGTTAAGAATCTCTGTGCTAAATGATTCTGGAATGCACTCGATTTAGGAAAAAAATACTGAAAATCATCGTTGCAAACTTAAATATAAAGGTGTGTTAAATTATATTCTGAAAATAGTTTTAATAATGTATACAGTTCGATCAATAAAATATGGATTTATGATGTGTACATATTTATATTAACTTGCAAAATATTTTCTAGACAATCATGTTATAATTCATCTTATCTTCATTTTTGTTTTTTCCTGAAATAAAAATCCACATCTGTTGCAAACGTTGCCTTTTCTATGAAACATTGCAGGTGATGAAGGAATGAAATCGAATGAATTTTGTCATCAATCTAGCGAAATGCTACATGCTAAAAACAAATGGTACGGATCTTACTTCTGGGACAGATCGGGCAGCCACAGCTACAATGAAGTTCAAAACCATAAACATGCTTTGAAAGTTATTTTGATAGTTTTTTTTTCCACAAAACATTATTTTGGGTTTAAGTAATAACTTTTTTTTTTTATTCAAAGTAGGGCTTCCCACATTAAATGAGGTAAAGTGAGCTTTAAAGCTTCTTTTTGATGCAACTAGAAACATCAAACCTACTTTATTAGGATYGCAACTTAGATATTTTGAGTAAAAAAAACCTGAAATAAGTGCACTTTAAAATTAGTTGGATTTTTAAATTAT
>NW_013952751.1:371757-377537 GCF_001266775.1 Austrofundulus limnaeus | reverse complement strand
TGTGTGTGTGTGTGTGTGTGTGTGTGTGTGTGTGTGTGTGTGTGTGTGTGTGTGTGTGGCCCTTTTCGAGGAATCCGTGTAAAAAGCTCTGACAGCGAGCAGAACAGAAGGAACAGAGCAGAAACTTCCCTCAGAAAGGCTTTCCTCCGACTCATGAGCTTGTTAAAGTTGAAAGGGTGGCAACATGTAAGGTGTCGTATATACAGTCTGGGTGTATATACATGGAAATACACACACACGCACCCACACACACACACAAAGAGAAAGACACACACAAACATTACACGGTGAAGAGGATCTGTCTTGTTAGACGCAGATATCCTTCACTCAGACAACCCAGCTGAACGATGACAACAGATGGCTGGATTCTTCACTTGGATTCACAGTTCTGATTGGTTAATTAAATGTAGAAAGTAAAAAAACAAAACAAAAAAAAAAAAAAAACAAAAGAGAGAGGCTGCCTGCTTTTAGACATCTGATCCCGCTTCATGGAGTCGCCCCAGGCGTGTGAGACTTTCAGGGTGGAACGACAACACGTGTGCGACTTCTTTATTCGCCCGTGCTTGCTTAGGAGCGCCGCCGCCGCCAAAACCAATCGTGTTTTCAGGGYGATTTTCCCCAGTTTTCTGTCAAACATCAAAAGCTGAAAAATGGATTCCTATTCCCACGCCAGGCAGGAATAAAAACAGCCGTCACTCTTTCTATCAAATTTCTGCGAACATGCGCTCGGAGCTGCAGCTAATTTGGGCCGGGGGCCTTTTATTGAGGCGGGCAGACAACGCAGCAAAKGAGCGAGAAGACCTGAACTAATGTTCGCACCTTTTTGTTCCATCTTAAAAAAAAAAGAAGTTTCGTTTTGTTCTTGGTTTGGGAACGTGACAGACCTGATGAGTCTGTTTACAAAGCAGATAAACGGTCTGTCATCTCTTCTTTACTTTTCGCTCAACAGATCTTGAAGCACCTTAAATCGGTTTCTTTCCTCTCGTTTCTAGTCTGACATTTGTACACAATGTTCCTCATTTTTAGCCTTTTGATGCCCCCTTGTCTTTTCTTTCATTTTTTTTACGTTACATTAATCATACTCCCCGCCCAAATAATCTTTATWGATTCTGCTGAGCATTCTTCTTTCTTTTCAACATATTTTCTGTCAATTTGCTCTATTTTGCATTCGTTTTCCCCTTATTTACTTCTTGCCTGCATTGCCTTATCTGTTTTCTTCCATCCTTTTCTGTTGGTCCCTTTTCTTTTTTGCTGTTTCAGTTCTATCTACATTTGTTTCTTGTCCACTCTGTCTTTTCTCTTTGCCTCGGCTGATGGCAAAAACAACAAAAATCCCACCTCTATCTTCCTCTCTGCACGYCACCTTTTCCCCACGTCTTTTTCCTCACTAGTTGTGTGAGAGCTTATAAAGCATTAAATGGGYGTTTAATGAAAATAAAGCATTCACACATTTGAGATCATTTTTCTTCCGTACATTTTTGCGCAACTTTTGTGCTATTTCAACATTTTCTATATTAAAACATTTAGCTCCTTCAGGACATTCCAGATATGGCTTTCTGTACTTCAGCAATTTATAATTTTTGAGATCTTTAGATTTTTCTGCCACGATTTTCTCACTGAAAATGAATGGAGCTGTTTTCAACATTCTTAAAACCTTTTAAAATATTTATAAATCTTTACTGTACTTTTTACATTTTGTTCTAATTCTGCATTTTTTTAACATCTCTGTACTAATTTTAGCTTCCATTATTCTGCTAATTCTAACTTTTTGTGCTTGTTTAACTTTTTATGCTTTGTTCAGCTGATTTTCACTAACTTCAGCTATTTTAGTGATTTTAGTTGCTTCTTAGCTAATATGAGATTTTTCTCAGATAAATTCACCTTTTTGTGATCATTTCAGCTTCTTACTGTTTAATTCAGCCAACATTTGCTCTTTCTGTTTGTGCTAATTTCAGCTACTTTTGAGCTATCTTAGGCTAGTTTAAACTTTTTTTAGATATTCAGCAAAAATCTTCAGCACTGAGCATTCCCTGCATTTTCACAAGAAATGCAAATCCCCTAGTCCAGAGATTCTTAACCTATGGGCCGCGGCCCAATTTTGGGCCGTAAGCGCCACCTTGAGGGCCTCAAAAGAACAACAGTTTTTAACTTTGGGCTGCAGAGGGCCGCGGGACYGCATTGATTTTGAATAAGGTGCAATACWCTTTCTCACCACWAGTAGCGGTAGTGCGCCACTCAGWTRTTCAACAACTTTTTAATACTGTATGTAGAAGAACCTTAGAAACCTGCTGAAAATGGAAACTTATTTAAATGAAAAGTAGAAGGCAAAAATGAAAGTAACCTGTCAAAAAACACCAAAGTTTGTCACTAATATGAAGAGCAGCTTCAGGTTGCAAAAGTTTAAAAAGGCTGTATTTTCATTTGTACTTTATCAAATTTATTTTTACATATTTTTTATTTCAAACATTAAACATTTTAATTTATTTATTTTATGACCAAAATTGTATCTTTTAAATTGTCTATTTTTGTTATTGTTTGTGTTAAAACATATGTATTTATTGTTATGGGCAGGTTACAATATAAAAATGTTTGTCATATTCATGTCTTGTGATTATTTGACAGGAGTTTTACTTTTAAACTGTAAGTGTACTTGATTTAGTTATGTTAGTTATGATAGTTTAGTTATAATGTAAATACAATAAAAAATTAAATCAAGATTTAGAATAATTATTATTTTGATCCGTATGGTAATGTGTGACTGGGCCTCGTGTCACTTTATGTTCAACAAATTGGGCCCAGAGGTCAAAAAGGTTAAGAACCCCTGCTCTAGTTCTTCCTTGCGTTTGTTAAAATCTATCTCCCTCAATRAGCTTACAACAGTTAGGAGAAACGGGAGCAGGCAGGAGAGAGGAGTAAAGTGCAGGCGAGGAAGAGACGAACACATCAGAGTATCTGGGTTGWGCAGATGGTACGTGCAGCGGGTCATTGTGCGGGTACATATGTGCGCGAGCGCCGCAGCAGCCTGCCGTCGGCGCCGTCTAATTGAATGCTCATYGGTGTAATTGAAGCCTCTCAGCTCTTGCAGCTCCTCGTGTTAAAGACTGGGACCAGATGTCATTCAGCTGTCTGGCTGTCTCCTGCCAATCACAGACGCTCGCTCGCTTTTTCCCCCCCTCTCCTCACCAGCGCAGATGGAGGACCAACAGATTCAGACGCCCCTTTGGTTCTGAATCTCAGATTCTTGTTTGTCAGCGAGAGCTTGAGAAAAAAAAAATAAAGGCTGAAAATTTAAAGTGCCGTTGCAGGGAGAAGTGGGAGTCGACATGGCTTGAAGGGAAAACCGTTGAGGTTACATCACTTTTAAGACACTCCCAGCAGACTTGAGTCGCTGTGTTCGGTTATTCTTGTGTGAAACGACCAAAAAAAAAAGGCGGAGAAATGCAGACGATGAAGAGCAWAGGGAGTTGGAGTTAAGGTGGGATGGAGAAACTGTGATAAAAGGAATCTGTAAAAAGAAGCTTAACRAGAAAAAAAAGTGATAAGTCACCGAGAGCGTGCCGCGAAAAGTCTTAATTTTTAAGCTCTGAAAAAGCGACTCCTCAAAGACGCTGATTTGATCTCGTCTAAAATGAAAAAAAGGGAACTTTTCGACAAAAAGCAGAAGCTTCGTTTCTTTAGCATTTAGAGAAAACTTTTCCCGACTCAGTTCGACGTCAAACAGATCGAATTCCTGATCTTCCTAGCCTTATTTATTTAAGAGATTGACTCAAAAAAGAAACAGGAAGTCASAGATCTTGTGCAGGACGACGCCAGTAGATGGCGCTACTCCTCAGAGCAACACATGCCTTTTAGCTGATGTTTTTTTCTTCTTCTCTGTACTCCCTTTTCTTTTTCTTTCCTCCTTTCTTGTGATTCATCCATCCCTGACAAAGCCTCGCTGCTACTGTTACACGCCCTGGGCACAACTCTTCTCTGGCCTCATTAAAAGATCAAGACAAATCTTASCAACAGTTAATAAATCTTCAGGGCAACCATCTTTCTTTACTCTACCACACGAGTTCATCTGTTATGCTCTTTGGTCCCCCCCCTATTTTATTTTATTTTTAGAAGTCTGTGGGAAAAAAAAATCACAGAGAGGTGCAACAAATAGTCCAGCGCCACAGTAGATTGTGGTCAAAGGAGCCAGTGGGCTGAGTTTTGGACTCACCGGCCATCTGCTGGATCCCGCTGAAGGCTCCGAGGTTACCGGAGGAGGCTGCCTGCTGAAGCAGCTAAAATCAGGACAGAAAAAGGAGAAGGGGGAAAAAAAAAAAGAGAGATAGTGACAAAACAAAGTAAGCTACAAGGTTCAGCAGATGCCTCAACAGTGCCGAGGAACTAAACTCACACCAGTGTGCTTTCTGCATCGGCGCTCGATGAGTAAATGAGCCGCTAATATAGTTTGATCTCTCCTCTAAGTGAGCGCCGTTTGTATTCCTCCATGATTTTCCCAGACAACTTGTGCATGAAAGCTCTAATCTAGCCGACTAATTAGATTCCAAAACAAAGCAGGAATATTGATGCTGTCAAAAACCCATCCTGCAAAGATTCAAATTAACAGTAAATTAACATCTTGTTCACATTGTGAGTTTCTTTCTTGCYCTGGAATAGAGCTAATTCTTTCCCCAATAACTAAGATGAAACCATTGAAACAAGTTGCTTTGGTAATGAATTACTCCRTAAAACAAAACAAGAAAATAAAACACTTGTTTTTTTTATTTCCCATTGAATACATCAATATTCAGGATTTATTTTCACCAAGAGAAGGAAAAATCCAGAATTTTGAGAAAAATACAAAKATTTGGATGGTAATTTAGAGACCGTGGATGCTTAGAGCCTAACATAGAAAATWACTAATGAGTGAAGCAGGAAAAGTRAATTTTTTTGAATTTTAAGAACAAATCAATTAAATTTTCAGCAGAGTTTCGACTCAGATGATTGTCCGAGTCAGTTTTGATGACACAAAACTAAACTCMTAGAAATATCTTGACTTCTTTTTTTTTAAAGAATTGAAATACTAAATTCATATCGACTTCTTCACAAGGCCTGAATCCACAGTTTTACTGCAGTTTTGATCGAAACATAAGGAGCTACTATATAACCCGTGTATGGATCGTTCCTTGGCTTTTCAGTTTTAAAATAAAATGAGAAAAAACAATAATGGTGTTTTTGAAAATTTGTTTAGGTTTTTGGTTTTAAAACTAAATTAGAAAAATGACAATTGCAAAAAAATAAAAAACAGAAATACTACACTTTAAAAATTTCAATGGTTAAAGCAAAGCCAACTTTTAGATTTTATATACTGTATTTTGTGCATCATTTAGGACCTACTGGAAGAACTAGAAATCATCATGAGCTGAACTCCTGGCACGTTACGTTTTCACTTCTCACCACAAATATGTTGGTGTTATTTATCGACACGTCTCATTGAGAGCTGATGGTTTTACTGTGAACAATATAACTTTAATATTCCAACTTATGCAGAATTGGGTTTGATTGCAGCCACTAACCGTATCTTTAGGAATGATTTCTGTTTTTAAGCAGTCTTCAGATGATATAAACTCTTCTTCTTTGGCAACTTTCCTCATTTCTGGTTTCCCTCCATAATAAAACAACCCTAGATTTAATTTTGGATTCAGATAGCTGAAGCAAAAATCAAACGCTGTGAATTTTTAATTAGTTCAATTTTACATTTAGGTTTAAAAACAGAAAAACATACAAAAATCATAATGGTTGTTTTC
>NW_013952751.1:365991-369702 GCF_001266775.1 Austrofundulus limnaeus | reverse complement strand
TCCATATCAAACTTTCTGGCATCAAGAGAAAACATAATCAAAGWCGGTAAAGCTGGCTGCAATTCAGTGAACTATCAGTGATAAATCAACACTGACCAGAGGTTTTATAGGTGCTGAACTGACCTGAGGATTAGTCCTCTCAGTAAAGTCCAACCACACAGTTTGATTAAACTTTATGTTTTTGAGTAAACATAAGACAATGGAGGAAATCACACAGTTTCTAGTTTCTTATTTTGTTGAATTTGAAATAAGGAAAAGAAAAGCAGGTGATAGCGGAGGTGGTGGAGGCGGCTCTTACTGCCAGATACTGTGGAGTGAGGCCCCCCAGGCCTGTCAGGCTCCCCCAGGTGGTCGCACTGTTGAGCTGCTGCATCTGCTGCGCCAGCTGCTGCTGCAGACGCCGCTGCTCCTTGTCCTTCTGCGTGTCGGCGAACTTCACCACGATGGGGGACGAGCAGCCCTGCAGGTGGAGGGAGACGAGGGAACCGGGTGAGAAGAGAACATGTGGAAGAGAATAGAGACAAGAAGGGAGGCAAATAACGCAGAGAAAACAATTTCCTACAATATTTATATTTGGTAAATGAAAAAAATAATGAGAGAGAGAACTTTAACACAGTGACAAAAAACGTAATTTTCATAGACATGACCCGTGGTCTAAAGAAACCAAGAATGAACTGTTTCAAATGGTGAAGACTGACCACTCAAACTGTGAAGCACGGGGGTGGCAGCATCATGCTGTGGGGCTGTTTGGCCACAGGAGAGACTGATGCACTTTACAAAATAGATCCATCATGAAGATGGAACATTCATATGAAAGACATCAACCAAGAAATTCAAGCTTGGACACAAATGGGTTTTCAAATGGACAATTATCATAAACATACAACCAAATTAGTTATAAACTGGTTTAYGGACAACCAAGTCAATGTTTTGCAGTGGTCTTTACTAGGYCTGTCGCAATAAGCAATAAATCAATTACATCATAAATTGAAATGAGGTCGATAATTATTATACTGTTCTCTGTCTGTGTTAGTGAGGTCAGTCCATCATGGTGGTCTTGTGTTCACGATATCCCCATGAATGAAATTCCATATTTATTTATATAAAGGTTTAGTAACTCCATTAGGGTAGTACTCAGTCTGATTAGGTTTGGGCATCAAAGGGTCAAAGGTCATTTATGATGATTGGTAATATAAAACTGCCCTTTTTTTTTTTTACTAATTTTGGATGGTACACATACGTGGTTGGTCACTGAAATTAATGATATGATAAATATCAAAGAGGAGGTCATGTTTAGACATTGTTGATACAGTTACATGCTTCTTAGAATATTTAAGTCCAAAAATAGAGGTCAACAGGTAACTGCATGAGTCTGGGGCAGGCGGAGGCATACCAGTCAATGCTTTGGCATCAAGTTCTACCTTGTTTTTCTGCTCGTTTGTTTTCTTTGCGTCTCCCTTTTTTCTACTCCTTAGCGCAGAGAGGATTAAGCTCTGGCGTCAGATATTTACCAGGCTCATGGTCTCATGGTCTAGCTGTTGTGTGTTTTCACAAACTCTGCTCCCGGCCCGATCGTAACTTTCTGTAAATTTTGTAAACTTCTATMAATTTTGTAAGCGGCRAGKGTGGCTGCAGTTATTTTATGAAGCCAGATGAAGACACATACAGAGTAAATTGGGTTTGGATAGAGGAGGTGAGAAGCAATTTTACAGCTTCAGTAGCTGTTGTTATGTTGTTTTCCCAATCTCCAGTATAGTTTAGTTCATAAATTTTTTTTTACAAATGTAAATTTCAAAAATGTTCATAAGTGGGGTGTATCATTATATTAGTTTAAAATGGTCTCTAAACAATTTGAGACAATCTATCGTCCAGCAAAATTTGGTACCATGACAGGCCCAGTCTTTACAAAGCCCTGATCTCACCTCCACCAGTTCTGTCAGGAAGAATGAGACAAAATACCATCAAACTGTTGTGAGAAGTTTGTGGAGGGAAACAAAACATTTACCTAAAGTCATATGGTTTAAAAGTATCGCTACTAAATATCAAAAACATCAATGGAAATTTGCAACTCTTAAGGGTAATAAACCATTCTCTCGCTCTCTCAGAGAGAGTGAATGGTTGTTTTATTGTTTTATTTGTCTCGTTTGTCTCTACGAGTCCCTTTAAAGGACTTGCGACCTGTCCTGAGTGTACCCCATCCCTTGTACTGTGACTGCTGGATATGGACACTAGTGACCAGTGACCCCCATGACCCTGAAAGGAAGAAGTGTGTATAGATAAAGGATGGATGGATTCTCTCTCATTATTTTGGGCATTTAACAAATAGAATGTGTTTAAGGAAACATAAAACAGGAAAAGGTTTAGTCTGATTTTATGTCAAACAGAGAAAAACATAGTTGTGTCTCTTTTTATACAGTGTATGTAAACATCTGGTTTCAACTACTCCAGCAAAGAAGTCAAGAAACAGTCCATTCTGATTTAAACAAGCCCCGTAAAATTCCCATTCACACACTCACACACACACTCAGCGACACAGGACACGCACACCGTCACTCAGGAAACGCCACTCTAAAGCCGGCAGGCTTTCTTCTTTCCCCCCACAAGGGCTCAGTTAKCTCCGAGTCCAAAACCATTTCACCAGACACCGATTTCCCGACTTCTCCAACTATTTCATCATTCTCCCATGAAGTGAGACTTGATGTAAGTGCAGAGGGGGAAAAGGGGAGAAAAAAATAGAAGTGTGATTGGGATAACCAGCAGGAGAGTCGCAAGATTTCGAGATGTGGACAATCACCAAGAAGTGTGTCGAATTGTCTGAATTTCTTTCAACCGTGAGCGTAAGAACAAAAAGAGGTGAACAGGGAGGTAAAACGAAGATCACATCAGACGTCCATCGGTTACAAACAACCCCAAAGAGTCAAAAACACACGGCGTTCCCTGATGAAAGGTGCAAAAAGCTGAAAGTGATAATCTGTCGCAACACACCATTACTCGCACAGTGCAATCAAAGCTTAACTGGGGGCAAATCCGACGGAAAACAAAGACAATCTGCCACAGGAGGATAWAAACCTTTTGATTGAAACATTTAGTTCGAGGCGGGGAGCTGCGCTCGGCTAAGGAGGGAAGGGATTTGGTTATGTTTCAGATGGTGCCGATTTCTCTTCAGGTGTAGATGGGATTTGTCTTTTTGATGAAGCCCAACTTTTTTTTCACTGAAATGCACACAACTACAWGATGTGTCGGTTTAAAAGAGACGTTTCTAAACATCCACTGTGATATATTTTAGGGAACTGTCCATGGGCACCTCTGTTTCCTTGTATACAAGTTCAGTACAGTGAAAAATAATGGATTTTTCTCAATGTGAGTGTTAAACAAACAGAAAAGACCAAAAAAATTGGAGTTAAAGTGCAACCAAAGCAGTGCAAGTGTCAGAAAGTGACTTTAATGTCTAGAATAGAGGTTCTCAAACTGGGGATGGATTCTCTCTCTTATTATTTTGGCCATTTAACAAATAGAATTTGTTTAAGGAAACATAAAACAGGAAAAMGTTTAGTTTGATTTTGTCAGAGAAAAACATGATTATGTTGCAAGATGTCCTGGGGGTCCTCAAAAATGTCACTAAATTGTTAATTTGGTTTTATTTTTAAAAATGCATGGAGAACAGTGAACTAATAAAACAAATATTATAAACTTAATAAAATATATATATTC
>NW_013952751.1:361368-362505 GCF_001266775.1 Austrofundulus limnaeus | reverse complement strand
CATTTTAAGTGAATTTATTTATTTATTGGTCCATTTTATACTTCTGCTTTTATTTCTCATTATGTTAGTTTTGGTCCTCCATACATTTCAACAAAAATATGATATTCTTTCTGAAAGCGCTACAGCTGCAAATAATCATTTAGTTACTTGTGAGAAATCGATGAAGAGGTCAAAGTTGATTAACACATGGACGATTCTGATTTTTTTAAAATGGACTAGTTCAATTAAACTGCGCTTTAAGTTTATTATTAGAGACAAAACAAGTCATTTTTAATGTAGTTTCTGGTTAGCTTCAGACGCAGAGCAAGAAAATGTCTTGAGAATGTCTGTCCCATTTGGTGTTTCTCCACAAAAAAAGATTTTATATCTTATTTTGATAAATATCCTGCTCCAAAATGCCATTTGCATATACGTAGCTGTCCTGTATGTTTCTGTTTTTAGATCATCACAGGTAAAGGAACAGACTACATGCAWCAAATCATTCAGTAAGTATGTATGCTTTATAAAGTTTGTAGATTCTTTTAAAACTCTAAAAGTCAGAAACTTACCTTATATTTTATATTTGATGGAGTAATAACTCCTGTGATTGATAGCTGAGTCTGAGTGGGCTGATGATGGGACAACCTGYGGTGCTGAAACATTACTGCAGCCACAGAAATAATGGATGATTTTAGCATTTAGATTAATAATTATAAAGCTGATGTAAATGAATTGGCTCTGACAGAGCTACTATTGGCTTTGATTTGCTGTCTACAGACCAAAATACTGACATTTTTGTCTGTGACAGAAGTTAAAAAACGTAAAAAGTTTTTGCCGAGAAATATAATGCTAACCTTCCCTTTCAGGAAWTACATCCCAGTTTTGATTAAATGATTAAATGCACATGTGCAAACTATTTATTAAACGAGTTCTGTTGAAATTTAATTTCTTTTCTCTATCAAGAGACATCATGTGCTCTGAACATTTTCAGTCTTGTATTTACCATTTACAAAGTCTTTAAAAAGTCAGCTAAAAGTAAAAACAAGAGGCGTTCMGTTTGCAAAGTTTGAGTTCCAGTTTTTGTATGGATGGCTAGTAAAACTGGATTGAAGGCTGTACTGATAGTTTTTTTTCCCTAAAAAAGAGAATATATATATA
>NW_013952751.1:354433-360015 GCF_001266775.1 Austrofundulus limnaeus | reverse complement strand
ATATAAAACTATTTCACAAGACGTCTTGTCCCCATTTAACTTTGTTAATGTGGAGTTTTATTGCAGAATATTCCGCCTACTCAAAATTGTATTAGAAATCTAATCCAGAAAGCTGTGCAGCTACCTGTCTGATCAATTTCTCCAACAACTAAATAAGTTTGGGTGGGAGGCTTTTTGCTTGTTTAATGTCCGGACCTTTTTATTTTTTTTAAGGGACAACCTACAATGAGGGAGAATAAAGATAACATTTGTGCACAAATAACTGATTAAAAGTAACATAGCCTACATTTTTCACAGWAAACATGCCACAAATTGTAACATTATGTTTATATTGATTTAGGAAAACAATGTCCGCCCCACTCATTTTTATGCTCACKTGCCGCTGCTTTGTAAAARACTAACAGAAGACCACCCTGAWCCCATCYCTGCACATTCTGTCCATAAACAGGTTCAGAAAAAACCTTATATTGTTTTAACTGCCCTACTAGCCATACTCGTAGCATCCATGCTCTTTTTCTGTCTTTTTCTGTTACATTACCGTTAAACCTCTGTATAATCCGCACTGATTGTCTGATCATTTGACAGAGTGGTAGACAATGTAAACGGTATGCAGTGGAGATCGCCATTAGCTGCAGGACCAAACTTAACAAAATAGGTGCAGAGATCCTTGTATCTGCCCAACTTAGGAGCTGATTTAAGTCAGATAATAAATACAGACAGTTGACACATTTTGCCAATACTGACTCTCTGCTCTGTTCTTTAACTCAAACCATTTACGGCTCCTTCAGTTTAAAAGCTCAGGATCATCCAGCCTTCTATTCCACTGATTAATCTAATCCCATATTTTCCTTCCGCTGTCATTCGCTCCGTCTCCTCTTCTTCACTTCAGCTGACAGATGTGTTTGTTCGCAGTTTAAACAGACGCCGCCGTGTTCCCTCTCATGCTCTATTTAAGCTGCACTTGAACGCAGCTGAATTTATGGCGAGGGGCTGCAATAAAAGCTGCATAAACTCACGTAGACGACGATAATAATAATAAAAAAATGGCGGAAACAGGAATTAGCACCAACGTAAGGCTGCGCAGGGCGAGCAGAGCATTAAATGAGACATTACACAAGGAGTGAATAAAACACATCAACACAAATACAACACAATGAAGTTGGCCCTCTTTTCTTTTTGCATAGTTTTTTTTTTTTTTTGTGCGATAGTGAATTACCCGTCTCGGTCATATCCACTTTCATTACTGCCTGACATTTAGTGTGTGAGATGCGTGCGCGCCACAGTGTACCTGAATGTCACATCGTAATGAGAATGGATATGAAAGTGACAGGGCCATCAATGAAAGGAGCGGAGGGGCTGCCTYCCCCCCCTCGCCGTCGTGACACGCCATGCGTACGTGACAGCGAACCCGCACGCAAACATCACACATACACAGTCTATCTAAGACAGTGGGGTGCGACAGAGCCAAGACAATAACCAAAGTCTATTTACCAGACCTCATTCCCTCATTYGGACCCAAAGTAATTACTTTTAAATTGCAAAAACTGAGGAACATTAACAAACGGATGCGGCAATTTAGGGCTCCCTGAGGCTAGACAGCTTGTTTTCAAATGGAAATGAAGGTATTTTGCCATTGTCCACTGCAATATTGTTGTGTTATGGTTTGAGGCTCTTTTTTTTTTCTGTGAGTGTGATAAAAGCGAGGGACCCTGGCAGTGTTTACCAGGCTCATTGTTACAGACGCCTGCTTAGAGCGAGGATAATTCTAGCTTACCGTCGTCAGAGGAGAATGTCACTCCTTCTGCTCAGGAGGAGACACGTCTCCGCCGCTGCTTCTCAGCCACATAAATCAACACTTCAATGATATCTGAGGTGTGACAACACACACACACACACACACAAAAAAAACCCAACTCTCACACGAACACAGACAGACAGGAGGAGGAGCATGTGTTTTCTCCGTGTCGGGGTCACAGCACTTCAATAGCAGCCATGATTATCATGATCATCCCTAATAAGGGGGCTCCAGGGGTGAACGCCACTCGTTTCTTTTTCTTTAACACAGCCTGTTATTACCCCTTTTTGTTCCTGCGTTCTGACTCACACTCAAAGCTTGTCTTATAACATGTAATTCTCTCCCCAATAGCAGCCCTGCCATCGTGTCCCTGTCACTGACCTGACGAGGCTGACGAGGGTGCCCCAAAATCGGACGAACACAAAGGGAGCTGCCGCGGGGTCCCTATTATTGTCGCTGCAGTTGATGAGGTCTGGAACAATTCTGGCTGCCGTGTCAAGGTGCTCTGTGAAAACTCGGTGATTTGGCAAAAGGTCTGGTTTGGCTTAAAGGTTTGTCACCCAWCCAAAGAAATGAATCAATATTCAAAACGTGAGCTCTGCGCTGAAAGTAGTTTGAATCTTTGTTCCAATTTGAAGAATTTGTTCTTGTCTCTTTAGATGAATCTATAAAAAATACTATAATAGAACAGTTTTATAAACAAAGCAAAGTATTTTAACAAAAACATAATGCTTCCTAAAAGCCTACTGACCAAGCATCTGCTAGGTCCTGGGTCAGTACTGTTGATCTTTTTTTAGTTAGGCGTTTTTACTCCCAACATCATTTCAATGACCTTCCATATTGTCAGCTGACCTCAAATTGGGCTTTTCAGATTTATATTCTACCTCTTTGCTTTTAAAAACAAAGCTGTAAAAAGGTAATCCATTGACGAGCTGAAGGTAAAATTTGGTCTTCATGGCCAAAAATACAATAAACAAAAAAAAAAAGAACATATAAACCAATGGAGCAATGAGATTTTTGTCATAAAACAATGATTACAATGGATATTTTGGGGCTGTTGTGTTAGAAAACATTGTTTTTGGTGAAAGCATGTCAGATATGCCTCCTCAAGGTCCTGACAGTAGTTTTCTACCACCTTTATAGATATGGTCTAAATGCCACCTCTAGTCATTGGTCCATATTCTGCTCAAAATCAGAGTTGTAAAGTAATTAAGTACAAATRCTTCTTTACTGTACTTCAGTAGAATTTTTGRGTATCTGTACTTTACTTGAGTAATTATTTTTCAGCCTACTTTTTACTTCTACTTCTTACATTTTCACACAATTATCTGTACTTTTTACTCCTTACATTTTTTTAAAGGCAAGAACTAGAAAGTCGTTACTTTTATGAAATTTTTGCTTGTTTTCATTCCGTCTTGTTATTGCAAAAAAAAATAAAAAATACTATCCATATAAATTGTGCTTCCTAGATAGAGTGAATTTAATTGTGATTGAATGAGAAGTATAACTATATAAAATTCTGATCCCGTATTAGTTTGTACACAAACAAATCATGTCACACTCCAGCAGGACATAATCATTAAAATNTCCTCACCAGAGGCAGAGAGAGACTTGAAACCGTGGAGAAGACACGTCACCATGGAGAGCCGTTAACCTTATTTTTTTAATATTGCCTTTAAGCTAATTTTGTTGTTTTGWGATATTAATAATGCTAATATATTGATATATTTCAAATTTCCATCTACTTTTGCTTCTGTTWAGCGTTGTCACGGTTATAGGCGACTGGACGTACGCCAGAGTAAGGACGGGAGGCTAGACCATCCAAGAGAGCCACTTTTTCCTGGTCTTCGCGATCTACCAAGGACCCGGCCCACCTAGACTGGGTTGCGTCCTTCGGAGGACCCAGCCTCTGAATTTGGATACAGCCATCATCACACTTTAACCTCTTAATCTTTAAAACCTAAACTGAAACTGTGTAAAACCCAGATATATCTAAGTTTTAGTCATGTGGAGTTCAAGTTTTTGTGACCTGTTCAAAYTTAAATGTCTTAACTCATGCAGGGTATATTTCTTGTTTGGCAAATTTTGTCTACAGAAGATAAAGTACTTCTAGACACTGCAGAGCACCATATTCTTCAAGCCAGACATTTTGATGGATTCTTAAAGTTTTTCCAAAAMTGAGTGAGAAGCACTGAATTAAAAGAATAGTGTACTTCAGTGATCATGCACTGGTATAAAACACACAAGGTAAAAGTGGAAAATAAAATACAAAGATTACATATAAACTTTATAATGTTTAAGAGTTTTCAAATTTTTTTGTGTGTGTTTCTTGCAACAACAGCCCAGAGATGACTTTAAAACTTCATCCTAAATCTATAAAAACAGTCTTTAGGCTAAATTTGAACCTAACCTCAGAACAGGATGCTGACACAGCAGCAGATCGCTCATCATAAGGCTGTCAAGCACCACAGTAAAAATAAATCATAATTGCAAAGCAAACCTGGCTATCATCGCTTTCCAACATGACATCAAAACTGCAGGCTGCCGTCGTTTGGAGCCAAAAATCACACCTTTTTTTTCTCCATGCAAAAGGGAACTGTCAATTAAGATGGAAATATACTAGAAAAAAAAAACACTGACAATACAATATTTAGCTGCTGCAACCTGTACCAGAATATGAGAAAAGTGGGACAGTTGAGTTTGTTTAGACTGAAATTACTGCTCTGGATTTACAGGGTGAGTTTGYAGGAAACTCATTTTGCATGAAAAGAAAAAAAATAATAAGTAAAATGGTACTACGAGGTACTTTTTAAAAATTGGTTGGGGTGAAAGTTGGAGAAAGTACTTCAACATGAAATTCGAGCAAAAAACCATTAGAAAATAACCATTCCCAATTGTCGCTGTTGTTCAATCAATTTTATTCTAGGTAAGTTTATGCATCACAACTCCTAAGATAAGAATAAAAAAATTTGTGTGGGCTAGRGCTGCACCGATTAGTTGAAATAATSGATGACGTCGATTRTGTAAATTTGTCGACGCAGATTTTTTTATTATCGATTSGCTGTATTACATAATCACCATGTGAATGTTCATGYAATTCCATTTCGGTACCTAAATGCATCATTGCGACCGTATTGGCATAAGAGTGGTGAGTTTTCCATGCTTGTCCTGAACGCAGCATCGCGCAAGAGCGAAATGACGTCAGCAGCCGCTGCTTCAGTTCAGTCTGAAGTTTGAAAACAAGCCTCGCAGCTCCTGGAGTAAAATTTACCAAACAGACCACCTCTGAATTATCTGGAGGATTAATTATCTTGTGAACATGATGTTCGCTTGCTCAAAGTAAATAAAGTACCGCCACTTTTTTTTATTTCATCCGCCATTAAACAGAGACCGGTGTTAGGTTGAGCCATGTTCCTCCATCAGATGGTTCCCCCATCAGACGGTTCCCCCATCAGATGATTCCTCCAGTGTCTCAAACAACAGAGGAGCTTCCCGACACACATCTGACCTAAAGAGCACAAGCAGCCAACAAGTGCTGGACGTGTTTTGGATGTTCAAAAATGTGGCTTAAATAACTTTTATTTATTTTAACTGCATCCTCTTTTGTTTATTTGATTTAAACTTATTTACCTTCCATGGACCTCCATCACATATTTTTTCTAGTGGGGAAATGACATCAATAGAAATATGTGGAGCTGGATTTTAATTTGTGCAATAAGACAAAACAGTCTTGTTGTTTAGTATTATTTTGTGTTCATGAAAAAACTATTAAAGAAAATATTACAAT
>NW_013952751.1:352028-353610 GCF_001266775.1 Austrofundulus limnaeus | reverse complement strand
AAACATAAACTAAATCTGCCACAATGCAGCTACTCACTAGAAACTCATCAGTGAGTAAAACTTAATTTGTTTTACTTTTAATAATATTTCTGTATTTATTACAGATTTAGTCAGTCATATAGTTCTTATCAGTGTTTAAAAGAGGACATGTTAAAACTCTGTTTAGTCAAAGTTAAACATGAAACATCAAAGTTCATTACAACTGGCCCTTCGAGGGCCACCATAACGCTCATGTGGCCCTCGGTGAAAATGAGTTTGACACCCCTGTTTTAAATCAATACTTTTACTTTTAATACTTAAGTACAACAAATAACAGATACTTTAATACTTTTACTCAAGTAATATTCCTTAAGGAGACTTTAACTTTTACCAAAGTAATTTTTTGGTAAGACACTTGTACTTTTACTCAAGTATCACTTTGTGGTACTTTATACAACACTGCTCAAAATAGGGCACACAAGAATTTTAATATTTCATTTGTGTGAAAATGGTGGATCACACCCAATTTGGAAGTTGGGAAAATCATCTAAGRAAACGACAGCTATCGACACAAAAGCCTTTTTTTGGTTGTTCCCTTTCAGAGTCTCACAGCACCCTCCTCTGTCACGCCAACACTGTAGATCCACKAACCTACTCAGTGGCCTCCTCTTTTCCACCCATCTGACACTTCAKAGTCAATTCTTTGTCCAGTAAATCCACTATCCCACAAATTAAACACTTCTAACTACCATCTTGTAAAACTTCCCTTTAACTCTGCCCATAACTGTTGTCTCCATCCAATCCACCTCTCTTATGTCATGATTGATTGGTTGACCCCTGATACTTAAACTCATCCACCTTCAAYAACTCTCCTTTTTATAGCTTCATTGTTACACCTCCTTCATCATTCACACACGTTCTTTCATTCTCTCCCAAATATTTCTCAACCTCATCGGACTCTCTTCCACCTGCTTTCTTCTCTCACGAAAGATCCCAATATCATCGGCAAACAGCATAATCCATGAAACTCCTGCCTCACGTTAACCTCTCTATGACTGTTGCAATCAAAAAGGGGCTGACCTTTGACGTAAACCCATCTTGTCCTTAATACTGGTGCAAAAAGTGAAATGACAAACTAACCTTTCATCATCCAAATAGCCTTTAGAAAACCCAACAGTGTAAAATGTGAGGTAGAGCTAGCGCTAAAGCCAGCAGTTTTGTAAATATTTTACAGCCCATAATGAAGAGACTAATGAACTTGTAATTAAATTAATGTGCCATATCTCCAACCATCTAACAAGTTAAAGATTTTACACCCGTGTAGAGGCATTCTGAATTATTGGACATGGAAATAGATCCAGCCTATTAAGGTATAAATCACGAGACAGCACATTTATAGAAAAAGAGGGAGCTAATGAGACAGMGAAAGCTGAAGAAAGGGCAAGAGTACCGTACCTCCATAGTCTGAGACTGGTGCATGGCTTTRATTGCATTCTGTGCCATGGCTCTGGTGGAAAATGTGACAAACGCACATCCTGTAAGGAAGGAGGAGGGAGGGGGGAAGGAGAGGATGGAAGGACAGTGGAAGGGAGGAGGGGAGGTG
>NW_013952751.1:346379-351569 GCF_001266775.1 Austrofundulus limnaeus | reverse complement strand
CATTCACATTGACCACAAGACATCTGAGACATCAGAGCTTTGGCTTCCTCGCCTCTGTCTTCCTCCTCGTCTCTTTTCTCTTTAGCCGTATTAGTCCTACCTGAATTCTCTCCTCTCAACAATGTACAGGAGCGCTAATTTGCATTGAAACGATTTGAATTTATTCAAGCTATTGTGTGCCTGATTGGATGCCCATTTTCTCTCTTTTGTCATCAGGAAAGTGATGTATCACAGACAATATATCTGCAGGGGCCCAGAGAGACAGGAATCAGATGGAAAATCATATTAATTCAAATCCCCCACAGAGACAGAGAGAGAAAGGGGGGACGGGGAGCGTGGCTAACCTCCTCCGTGATTGTCRCTGCTTTTAGCCAATCAGCAGCAGGCAGTTTTTTTTTCGGGGAGTTTGTTATTTGTGGGCAAGAAGGGATGCAGTGTTGTGTTTGTCTGGCTGGTTAGGGAGTGATTAAGGCAGATAATGTGAGAAGTGCTTCAGCTACACCCCAGGCTAATAATATGCTAACACACTCAGCGAGCCATGTTAGCGCAGCCAGGCCTGAACCGATTACACACATACAAACACAGACACACATTTATACACACACAGGTTTCAGGTTCAGGTTCAGCTGGCTGACTTGGCTACGGAGGRAACGATTTAAAGCCTGGGTCATCTGATAGACTCTCCCTGGCTGTGTGAATGGGATGGAAGGTCAGAGAGGGAAAAGGAAGGAAATTGTGAATGTGGATAAAGCAGCAGAGAGGAAGAGCAGATGTGTAAAAGAATAGATGCGATCTTTGTCCTCTATCAGGAGCAARTGGTCAAACAAGGTGGATCTCACGTTTTTAGATGCTTACATGAACTACACAGAGTATCCAAAAATAAATAAATAAAATAATCTTTTCAAAGGCTGTTCATCTCTACAAATAATATATAACTTTTTTCAGTCGTACAGGATTTAATTGGATGTTTTTTTGGGAAAAAAAGGCTGGATTATATTCATTTTGGGAATGAGGATAGGAATTATTGAAATAAACTTTATATTTACCATCTGCAGATTAATAAGGCCAATTTTGCACATATTTTCATTAAGTAGCCACACCTTAGCATATTAAGCTAATTAAAAAGCTGCTTGTATCCTATGCTGTGTCCAAAACAACAGGCCGGGTCCTCCGGAGGACCCACACTACCCTGTCGAGGTGGGCCGGGTCCTTGGTAGACCGGGAAGACTGGAAAAAAAAGAGGCTGTGAATTTGGACGGTCTAGCCTCCCCTCCTTACCCCAGCGTACGCCATGTCACCTAGCAACCATGACGATACTAAACAGAAGTAAAAATAGATCAAAATTAGAAAAAATATCAATATATTAGCAATTATTAATATAACAAAACAATAAAATTAACTTAAAAGTAACATTTGAAGATCTAATTGACCCGCTGTAGGTGCATGTTTATTTCGTGGTTTTTATGGCAAAAATAATATTTAAAAACATGTCCATACAAATGATAAAAGTATTAGAATTACAATTGCTAAAAAAAATTATATTTATATTGCCATATTTTTATTTAAAACGTATGCTTTTCTCTCGCTTCGTCCGCCATTACTAGCTTAAAAAAATCTACGGTCGGGCCGCAATGCATTMTGGGATATGCTGGGCCGGGAAGGATCCATCGGACCTGTCCTTCATATCGGGGAAAAGGAAGGACGTATTTGTCGGCCACATCGGAGGAGTCTTCGGTTTTGGACGTCCTTCGTCGCGGCGCTGTGACGTATGCGGCTGATAAATYCGGCCTTCGGAGGACCYGGCCTGCTGTTTTGGACACAGCCCTGGASTTTGTTCTTACAGTCATGATCCAAAGACCACAGATGAAGTTTGGAACATAGACGGATCAGTAAACTGTGAGATTTGCTTTTTAGCTCAACTCAACTCTATTTTCACCACTACAGACCAAAGCAACGTCTTTATTATTTCCTTGATCCATCTCCTGGTCACGATCATATAAAACTAATATTAGCCTCACTTTAATGGGTTTCTGTTTGTTCCAGAGTAAGTTTTAACATTTTCCTGTTCACTTACGTACAAAGCTCTAAATGGGCTGGTTTACTTAAAATAATATTTATATCATTACACTCAAAAGTAAAGGATTCTTATTGTTTTTCCACAAGTCACTGTAGGTTTCTCAAATAGAGCAAAAGTAGAGATAAAAYCATTAGGCTCCTCCCATTCCTCTCTGCTGTGCTTCGACTCTGCCATTAAAGCCCCTCCCCTTTAGTGAGGCTAATATGAATCATATTCAGTATTTATGGTCACTGCAACTGAAGAAATACCAGTAACTAACACCAGTTAGAGATTACTAATGTCAATACGATTAGATAATRTGGTTCAAAAGCCTCATTTCTGATGTTTTAAAGTAAAAAGACTTTCAACAATGTTGGTTAAATTATTGACCACAGGCTGATTTTAACTGCTTGCAGTGAACCTATAACCTAATGCACAAGATGCTTTTTTTTTTTTTTTACAGAGAACCATTTGGGTGGAAAATGTGTTTTAAAATGAGAAAATACTTTAAACATATGCTTGACTGTTGATTGGATGAATCATCAGTCAAGCATTGTGTTTACGGCTACTGCCAATTGGTCAAAACTTTTGGTTGAAAAAAAAAAAAAATCTGATCCCTCATTTTGTTTTAGCTGGATCTTTATCACATCATCAGAATTTTAAAAATAAAGAATAAAAAACAATAAAACAACTTTTTGACAAGCTTCAGAACTTGAAACTACAAAGGCAGCTCTCAAATATCCAAGTACCATTTTTATTGTTTGGGCTTAGCCGTCTACAGCTCAGATGAGATTTCCTTTGAGAAAAACAGCAGTCAACTGAAACAGTATTTTTTAAAATGTTGTTTTCAGATTTAAAACCTAAACTCACTGCACTCAGAACGACAAGCTTTAAGAGTTTTTTTTTCTTGGTAAAATAAGAAAGGTCAGAAAAAATGTACTTTGAGTCTGTCAAGAGGAAATATTTTATAGGTCTTTTATTTCTCTGGTTGTAAAACCAACATGTGCAGCCTTCAGTTCTCAAAATGATTGTTTCTTTTAGTTCACAGAACWGCTCTTAACATAACCAAGAATCATTTTGCTGTTTTAATGTCCTTGACAACAACGTCAGAGATTAGTCACCGTTCCCTGTTTGTTGCTTTTACAGAGAGGAAAAGCAGACTGAAGGTTATCGAATTCTGCATCCCTGACCTRGTAAACATTCTGCTGTCCCTTTTTATTGTGCAAAACTACGGTGCTAAGTGGCAGTTCTGTAGATAGGATGCTTGAAAAGGGGGTCATTCTTCAAACCAATTCAGGGGACTGTCTATTTTAGTCAAGTGACAATCTGTCATTTAACTGCCAGCAGGTTGTGCCATCCTCTGCAGAACAGTTCCACTCAAGAACTAGATCAGTTCTGAAGGGGGCATTGATTTGGGTTAGCCMTTAGAACTGGTCCGGAGATGTCATGACTATTTTTGAACCTATCAGTCAAACCATCACAGCCGGTCTAGTATGGATGATAGKGACATTTTTTGCTGCTTCATCCTGAATTATCTAAAAAAATCCTCTTCTCCATTAATATAAAAGCTGTTAGTAAAAAAACAGCATTAACCAACTTTTATATTTGTTGGTGTATTTTATTTTATTTTATTTTTTTGCAYGGTGCAGAGATGGGACTTAGCTTGATGACTAAAAATATCTCACGGGCCGCATTCTGTCRTCAGTAGAGAACCACGCAGTCCTTTAATGAAAGTAGGGTAGCTCCCTAGGCCCAGACATCCACTGGTGGTGTGATCCATATTTTATTAATAGCAGGATAGCGAAGCGCTCGTCTGATTGATACTGGGGTTTAAAAGGAGCTCTGCAGGAAAGCTAGGTGGGACTGAAGACCTCTGGGAGTAGCGGGCACATAAAAACCTACTTATGTCCAACTTGATTGGAGATGGTTGTTGACAAGCCAAGTTGGACAACAAAACCATCTCTGACTTGTGTCTTCTGCTAAGTGATTTTTTAAAGCTCTACCGACATGAGAATTTGGATATATCAGGTCTGAAATATTTATGAGGACAAAAGAGAAGGGGCTGAGAAAGATGGAGGATGGAAATGAGGAAGGAAGGGAAGGAAGCCAATGCGTGATGTCGGCAGGAAAAAGAGGACAAATTGATACAGGAGAGGATTCTAGGACAGCCAGGGTGAATTCAGAGACGAAGGAAGGTGGAGCCGTTCGATTGGAGCAGAATAACAGTTTAGTTTCGAGTCAAAAACGGAGTCTGGACAGAGACAACCTTGAGGAGGAGAAGAGAAGAGGCACACTGAGAAATCACGACTCAAGTCAACGAGAAAACGTCCAGAACGCTCAACACGCACAGAAAGAAAGTAGGATGCGACCAACAGATCGACATGGAGCCTKCGTGACGATGACAGCGACAGATCGTTTGACAGAGGAGGAGGGGAAATGGGTAAAGATCTCCATCTCCTCAGCACAAAGGAACCACACAGGGGGTAGGACGGGGGGAGGCGGGGGGTTAGGGAGGATGGCTGAAACCAAATGGGTGGGTAGGCAGGTATGTGTTATAAGGGAGAGAAATAAAGCTTTCATTAGGGTTGAATGGTTTTAATTACATGACTCTGAYACTATTGAATATCGTGATGACAATATAAGATGCAATAAAGCTCCATCTTCCTCATTTCTCCCCGTCTCTCCTTTWAAGACCACGCTCACCATACTTTGTGTCAGTATCACTTAAATCAGGTGTGAGCATTRACGGTATTTGGATTATGACAGTCTATGATTTATTGCAATCATTTGTGATATTGATATTGCACGCTGAGATAGCATTAATTGTAATGATCTTTTTTGTCTTCCATATGTTTTTTAGGTGCGTATCTTAATCTGTAATTTTTGTGATATTTCAACAATTCATCTATCGAAACTTTCAGCTCCTTCAGGACATTCTGGCTTGGAGTTTTGGTATTTCAGAGAAACATACTTTGTGAGACATTAAGCTTTTTCATTTAGTTATTTTTGTTCTTATTGAAAAGGAATGGATCTGTCTTCTACATCCTTAAAATCCTCCAAAAAATGTAAACTTTTCCTGCACTTTACAACTTTAATTACAGTTCTGCTTATTTTTATACTTCTTTGTGCTAATT
>NW_013952751.1:333854-343475 GCF_001266775.1 Austrofundulus limnaeus | reverse complement strand
AAGGAGAGAGAAAAAAGAAAGGTGGGGAAAAGAGATATAGAGAGCGAAAAGGAAGAAGCATGTATTCACAGTGACAGCAGCCTCAAGATTTTGCAACAGTTCATTTGAACTTTACTCTGACTAAAAAAAAAAACATTAAAATTCACTGTTTTCAAAGCAGCAGCTGGTTGAAAACAAAATCTGAGACAATGTGTTCAGATTAAAAGTAATGTACTTTTCTGCTACAAATTCAGCTACATACATTTTATTAAAATGTGTAGGTTTTTTTTACAAGGTTTTAGAAAAGAAGAGGAAAAACAATAACAAAGCTGTAATACCCATGCCAGGTCAGTAGGTGGTGATAACATCCATACTGASGAATAAAAGCTGAATAAAACCAATTAAAATTTGGGATTCTCCTAAAACAATGGTAACTATTTCTCCTCATTTCCTCTCATTAAAGGAGACAGATCCTGCTTTTAAATCCTTCTCTTTCACATATAAATCCTTCACTTGGGGTGGAACTACAATGCTTTGGTCTGAATCCCTCCACAAGCCCCGCCCCTTTTCTGAGCTGTCTCTCAGATCAACTTGTTTTGAGGCTGCCTCTTTAAATCCAAACAAGGTGCTCCTTATTTAGAAGTTCCATCACAAATACTGTTGCATCATTGTTCAGAAAATATAGAATATAGAGAAAACTAAACCGGTTGGAAACTMTGACCCAAACAGAATACAAA
Organism: Austrofundulus limnaeus; assembly: GCF_001266775.1. Lineage (NCBI taxonomy): Eukaryota > Metazoa > Chordata > Actinopteri > Cyprinodontiformes > Rivulidae > Austrofundulus > Austrofundulus limnaeus. The sequence continues at coordinate 342,759 of NW_013952751.1, read as the reverse complement.
GATATCCACAATATATCTGCTGCTGATTGGGGAGAAACTAAATTCTAATTTTCTGCYCTCRTAGAAACTCCAAGTACACAACAAAAWGTATTTAAYGACTAAAAAAGTGGATGATGTGTCCCATTTAAATACAAGTTTCCTAGTCTAGGTCAGACGTAGACAAACTAGTAAAAAAAACAAACTGCTGTTATCTTTATAGCAAGCTTAAAACATGGCGCTTTTTCAGGATCTGCTGGTGCTCAAAGTGTCTGTTGGGGATCACTCTCAGCTACCACCCCATTAAATTTTAGCTCCATATCTATAAACGTCAGTAAGCAGACATTTTTGTGCTTGCTCAAACTGATTGCTGTGGAAGTGTGCATTCGTTTGTTACGTTCATTAAAATCTCTCCAATGGTAAATGGGATATTTTGCTAACAGACAAACACACAGGTAAGTACTGGTAAAAATTTAAGTCCTCCTATGCTTTTGCTTTGCATCGTGTCTGTGTTAGTGTCAGCAGCCTCCTTATACTATGTAAAAAGTTAAAAACATTTGATATGATAATCCAGTATAAAATTGTAGGGAAGTACAGTAAACATGTATAAAACAATCTTTTGTCTCAGATTGTTTTCAACCAGCCACTCATCACAAAGTTCAGAGGGGAGTATTTTTTTTATGACTTTGAGGGACTACCCAACAATGAACTGCAGCTGCCGGAGGCCGTTCAGGCAGTTATATCGACATGAGGAGCAGTAAGTCAGGATGGAGGTGAGCCAGAGAGCGACAGGTACCTCTGCTGAGCCCGTCGGGCCCTCGCAGGATTCGGCACTCCTCGATCTGTCCGAACGCAGAAAACATGACCCGGATGTCGTTCTCGTTGCACTTCTTCGACACCATGCCAATAAACAGCTTCCTGTCCTCAACAGCTGGAGGAAGAAAATGGACAAAGCTTGAATTATAATTTTGTTCTTAATCTCTTTAGTTCAGGAGTTCACCTCGATTAAATGTATGCATTTGGTTAAAGCCACAGTTCAGGTTTTCTCTAGTGGGCTTTTGTAGAAAGACTATAAACATTTAGTATCTTACCTGCTGTAGATAGCTCACTGACTAGTCTCAGTTTGGAAACAAAATTAGAACTCTCACAAGATTGATTAAAGTTAATCAATGTGAGGAAGAGACTAAAATAGATGGCTACCTCCTTAAAAACAACTCTCATCATAGAGAATAATTTGAATATTTTTAAAAACAGAAATTTTCTGTGGAATATGCAACTCCTGTCAGAGTTTTTGGTAACATAATCGAAGATGATTAAAATCTCAGTGTTTTTTTCTAKATCTACGATTACATTACACAAAACYTTTCGGATAAAATATTTTAAAACATACCCACTCTCACTTTGTGCCTTAGAAACAGAAACAAATCTGAAGCCGTTTTTAGCTCTTTCGTCTGGACGTGTTTTGTTTTATCCTGATCTTGATGCYGTCAAAATTTGATTGTGTGATAAACTGGTAAATAACAGATTTTTGGGAGAATCTTCAGCCAAGCTAACGTTTCTCTGTATTTGGATTTTAATGTGGACAATATCGCCACCTACTGGATCAATATAGGTATTAAAATTTCTAAGAATATCTGATTTATTGGACATGAGACTAGATTATTCTAGAAGTTCTTCGCACACCTTTACGTCTTCAGTTTCACATTCCACAGTTATTTAGCTATTTTTCTACGGTTAAAACTAAGAATAGCGACATTAGTAGCTAGCTTTAGCTTTAGCAAGTTTATAATGTTTCTGCCAGAAAAGCCCCATAACGGGAAATTTATGGTAGTTTTAAAGTTTAGAAGACAACATTTACAAGGATTGCTAATAACCTTTGACCCTAGGTTTGTTTTAAGATGGCAGCAAACCTTTTTGGACTCATCTATCGAGGCAGAATTATACAAATTTTTTGAACAGTGCTCTCTACAAACAGGTAATTGTTCATAACATTTCCACAACAGCCCACTCCATAAAATCTGAGCTATTCCATTATTATTTTTTWATTTTACTTGAGTTGTTTGTTTGGCTCATTAGCCAAACAGCTGTTGACTAAAATGATCCCTGAACTGTGGCCCCAGGAGTTGTTTTGACTCAAGGGCAGCAGGAGTGTTAAGGATAAATGACATTTATTTTACGTTTTTGGTTAGAAATTCAACATCCAGCAAACAAAATAATTTGGAGTAAAGCTGATTGTTGAGAACATATAAAAATTTTTTAAAAAGTGCAAAATGAGACGAAACAGAATAACAGAAAGGGGAAAAAAAAGACAGTTCATGTATTTCATCATGCCATCTGCGAAGCTCTGATCAATGTCTCATTATCACTTCAACACGACTGATCTCYGAGACTCTCCAGCTCTTCCTCCCGAAACCTCTCCTCCTCTTCCTCCTCTGTTCTCCCTCATGGATTCCTCTCCTTCTCCTCCGCTGACACAATCCCCTCCGTCTCGGGTGCAATCTCGAGGAAGGAAAGGCGGCTGCAGGGGTTAACGTCTGAGAGGGCAACAWCGAYGATGTGTGTGYGTGTATGTGTTTACGTCTTCCCACCAACGTTCAAATGTAATGCTAATCCAATTCATTTTTAATGAGGAAACTGTCAGCTCTTACCGCGAGGCGAAAGAGATAAGCGGCCGGTTGCACTCTGGGAAATCAATAGTGCACTTGTTTATTTTACTGTTTGAATTGTTTGAGCAGTGTTTAAAAAAAAACACGGGGATACGCCGCAGAGATAAGTGTTGTTTCAAAAAGCTTTAACTCCTTTGTACACAGCATGCTGTGTGTACGCATCACTCCGGAGGATGATTACCGCACGTCTAACAGCGATGTAATTAATTTACTCTGTGTCGATACAGAGCAAAGAACGGAGATATCGTTGCTGTCGACTGTTTGCGTGTTTTCGGACGGGGCGTGCTGGCAGGCAGGCGGGCGGGCGGGCGATAAGACTCATGACTCTCAGATAATCTATAGCGCATTCTGGGAAAAATGATGTCGAGCTTTAAAGAAAAAAGCTAAAGAAAGCCTTAAAGGGGAACAAAATACTCCACACCTCCCCGCTTCTCTCCCTTTCTTTCATCTCCTCCTCCTGACTAAACTAATACACGTCTTCGCAGTCGTTCATCACTGTTAAAGCAAAGCTAACAGCAAGTTTATTAAAGGTCGTTACTGTTAAGTGGARGGAAATGTATCGTGAGCTGAGCTCTATATTTCAGCCTTCCAGCCGTGAGCTTCTTTATTAAGTTCCACCATCTTTACCCTGACAGTTATGTCTCATAAAGTCRCCATATTTCAGTGGAGCGGGTGATGGCTTTTAAAAGAATTCAGCCTTCCTTTCTTTTTTTTGTCTTCTCCTTCAGACCACAGTGACACCAATGGTGTGCAGCCAGAAGTAAAGCACAGCTATGAAATCCTGATATGAGATTAAAACGACCACTCCCCCCACCCCTTCCCAGTCATGGTTTTATAGTATCCATTATCACGTTCTGCTCAATTTACTCAGCTATAAGGGTCATCAAAACTGCACAAACTCCCATTTATTCCACTTAGCCGTGCAAATAAATTAGGTTTAATTTGCCCAAATTTCGGTTGTTTGTTASTGATATCTTTATTTTTGCACGACAAGTTAAAAGTCCAAATTGAGGTCTCCTGCTTAGCCAACCAAAATAATCAAACATCTGTTTCCAGAATGATGGTAATTATTTTTTATTTTAGAAGCAACTTTTAATCTTTTAAACCCATAAAAAATGTATGTTTTCTGTTATATGTGAGCAGCATCAGCTTGTGAAGCAGTGTTTGAATGACTCAAGTACTAAAAGAGCTTAACCGTTTGTTTAAAACAAGCTGTACTTCATGGTGACACGGTAAGCAATCAAAACAGCTCACAAACCTTGAGGTTTCTAAAGTACTTAAATAAAAGCACTTGGTTTGAAAAAGTCTGATTGGTGCATCCTTTAATCTAAAAAAATAATACAGCTTAAAATGGCACCACCCAAACCCTCCCCCTAAGGCAGGGCTATTCAACTAAACTGCTCCAGGGGTCACAGTTACTGCAGGTCAACAGCTCAGGGGCCGAACACCCAGCAATTAAAGTTATTATGTAAATAGACAAAGCATTATAAAGATCTGTTACCTTTGAAATAGTTTGCTTTGCTGCATTTATTCATGAATACAACCCTATAAAAATAGTGATAATTAAACAATATCAAAAACAAAAAGAACACACTCTGCACTTAGTTTTGTCTTCAATTGCGTGTAATTATAACTGTCTTGAGTGTGCATAGAAATGTTTTTTTTTACCAACTTCTAGCCAAGATTCTGACATTTMTGTAGATACCACACATGTCTATGTTTAACTAAAAGAACACATAGCAAATAAAGTAGAGATGAATGAACCAATTGGTGGGCCAAACTTTGGTCATTCACGGGCCGGATTTGGCCCGCAGGCCACCAGTTGACTAGCCCTGCTCTAAGGGTCTTTCAAAGTTTTTCTTTGATCTTGAGCTACTTTTTCACTATTTTTCTGTCCAGCAATGTACCTGAGCATGACAGCCTACAAAGGAGGAAGAAAGTGAACAAATGAAGGACAAAAGAAGGAGTTTCAGGCCTAATAATCTACCTCCAGCAGATAAATGGTTTCTAAAAGTTGTGACTTTTAGAAACAAAGTAAATCCAAAGACCAAACATCTTTTTGTCGACTGGCTGTATGATGAGGTTTCAGCCATGTTTGCGGTAAAATGCTGCTTTTTTGTCAGCCAAACTGTTATCTTTGGTACTTTTTTAAGAGATTTACCTRAAGGAACGAGAACAAATTATAGTTKGTGTTTGTGACTGGTAATAAAGAGCTTGGAGATACTATTTAAAATCGTTGATTTAGTAAGTTGTCCATTTTGTTTTAACGCAACTTTGGTTCATCAAGTTTAGGAGCCTTTTTATATCTAYATGACTGGTCAAACCAACAAACAGAAATATTCATCTGAATATGATATGGTAGACAGAAAATAAGTGAAAAAGCAGCCCATGTCTACAGAAAAAAAAGCTTTAAAAGACCTTCAGAAAGCCTAGAGAATAATAAATCAGGACTGTTTTAAAGGATTCTAGGTTTGCTTGGCMGTTTGGAAGGTAAATATAAAAAAATTGAGGGCTGGATCAGGACTTTTAAACAACTCTATACATAAAAATTGGTTTTAAAAATTATTACAACCCAGTTGTGTTTGGACTGAGTGCCCCAATGTGGTCTGCAAGCACTAAAATATTTATAAAGACTCTAACGCATCCGTACTGTTCATGAATAGAATAATGACAGACGGATTCTTGAAAGAAACAAAGACACTTCCTGCAGTGTCCCGTCCGGCACACTCCTGGTTAGAATAAGAATGAATGGAAGAAGACAGCCCGTAAAGGAAATCAATTCAGAACTGGATCTGCAATATGTAGTTTGGAAGCGGGGCTGATCCTCTGACTGGGTGCTTGTGYTCGTCTGAAATAGATGCATTGAGTCTGTTAGAGAAGAGGCGAGTCTGTATGTGTGAGCGGCCACGGGGGCCTGACTCTGGTTCAGCACAAGGCTAAAACCATTCAACTTTCACCGACCTCCTTCCACAGCCTCTAAATAATTTACTGCACATAAGAAAAAAAAAGATATATATAATAAATCCAACGTTTTCCCTTCTGCCTYTTTCTCAGTCTTCCCTGGTTCCTCGTCCGATCTGCCCGTCAAGCAGCGAAAACACACAAGTGAGATCGCTTTTACCGAGCTATCCCAAAGGGGGCTATTGATGATGTCCTTGTGTTTGTGTGTGTGTGTGTGTGTGGTGGGGGGGGGGGACTCACCATTAGATTTCTCACTGTCTGCAGGTTTCATCTGAATAGGGTGATGCATCTGTGGAAACAAAAGAGGGACAAAAACAAACCATTAAATATCACCTTGACACATGCATAAATACGGCGAGGCATGCCGAGCTGCAGAACGCTCCAGCTCCCCTCATGTGCAAATTAGAGCTGAATATCAGTCAGCCGCAAATGTCAGCGYGAGCAACTGCTTTGGTTTTGGTTTTTAGATTCCAAAAAACACTTCAGTCCAGAGGGTAAAGGTTCTGGATCGACAAGTGGTTTGCTAAAGGGATCGCAAAACAAAAAAGTTCAAAGAAGGTATAGTGTGAGGAACATTGACATRATAAACGGCAAGAACATGATCAAGAACAAAGAGATGCAGAGCAAGAAGAAATAAAATGTCATCTTAATACTTAATATTTGAATTGGATTCTGGTTCCTCGTTTCGATTCCAGCTCCCAATGATTCTTGATTTTTGCTACATTTTTGAGGCGGTGTCAAAAAAAAGTACAAGGTTTAGATTAGGGAGTTAACCAGAGTTCTTTCCGGATGCAATTATATTAATTTCTCTAAGAATATTAATTCTTTTAACTTTTTATGAACAAATTCCTCACAAGGCTTTTATAAACCCCAAWATAAATATCAAACAGAGGAGGGAACTTGAGTCACATGAAAAAATGTTCAGAGACTTTTGACTTGACTTGGACGAGACTTGTTCCCYGACCAACTGTCCGTCTGTCCTCTGGTGCTTCTCAGYACTCAGGCTGCGGARGCAACAGGTTCAGGAGGGAAACCTTGACAYCCCAGTTCCCAGCTTCTCCTAGAAGACCTCAAGCTGTACCCCAGCCAGAGAGAACATTTAACCTTTCCAGTGAGTCCTGGGTCTGTTAGGGGTCTCCTCTCAAATGGACATGAACAAAAAAATCTCCAAAGGAAAGACATCAAACGCCCAAACCACCTCTATAACTGGTCAGAATATGTTGGGATTGGGATTTTCCCATCTCTCTCCCAAAGCAAAGGTCCAGAGATGATGTCCAGAAATCAGAGAACAATAGAGACGGCCTTGGGAAATAGTTTTATTTCTTGTTCCTGCTGGTTAGAAACAGGTTTCGAGTCATATATTTAAACCTGATCAGTTCTGTCTGAATAATTAATCAAACTTTCTCAAAAAAAAAAAAAGAGCATCACATATYTGTACTTTTGTGAAATAATAAAYCTGCAAACTTCTCACACACGCTATTAGAGGAATTGTGATTATCTAGACAGGTTTGAATCATCAATACTGAGTGTATTAATAGGTAAACACAGGGAAGTAATGTGGAATTTGAAGCCCAAACAACAAACGATGAGCCGTTTTATTGAATAACACATAAAAACACACTTCAGATATAGGAGCTAACTTGGAATGACCCTGCAGTTGCATGTTCAAATAAGCATTTTTCTAATGGTAATTAGTTGCATGCTGCCTAAAGCCATGTCACCATTAGCGTGTGCAGGAGAGGGACTTAACTGGTTTTAAAAACACAACATGGCAGCACCTGTAAAACAAAAAGTGCTGGCTTTAATTTTGTACAACAGACAGAGATGTCACTAATTAACCTCATGTGCAGGTGTTCAGTGAGAAGAAGCTTAAGAGCCTGAACTAAACTATAAAAAACCACCGTTGTGTACTGGAAGAATTTTAAAAGAGCTGATGTGTTTTCAAGAAAAAGCTCCTCCTTTTTATTAAAAAAAAGAAGAAAGAAAAAACACTTCAGTGATGAGAAGGCTTTGTCACCTCTCTCAMCCTTCTCCAAACTCTCCTCGTCTGTCCCTTTTTTATTCCCTCCATCTCTCTTTCCTTTATGGGAGATTATGTGGCTGTTTGATCTGCGGAGAGACGAATGACAGCGATTCTCCAAATCTAGCCCGGTATCAATCACACTCAGAGTCAAATACCAGCCGTGAGTGAGTGTTTCTGTAGGTGTGTGTGTGTCTGTAGGAATGTGTATATGTCCYGTCTCGCCCATTATGCCCCTGGGCTCAGTCACGCTGTGACAGAGGGCTTTGATCTTCCAATTCTATCACACACCTTTATCCCAACTCTCCCTCTTCTTGCTCTCTTCCTTATCATCTTCACTCTGATTTTTTTTTCCTTCTCGCAGGCCTGTCCCAGATGCGCGCACACACACACGACCCACATCTAAGCCTTTGATTGGTCCCGAAACTTGCCTGATGGGGGCAGTAAGCAGTGGAAGATGAAATAAGAAAGGGACTTTTAAAGACAAAAACAAAACAAAAAAGGGGGGCGGGATGACAAGGATAGGATGCTACATCGAGAGGCTACCGATCCTTGGTGAAAGTGGAGCAACTGGATTCACGTTGCTTTAAAGTGGGGTGCACATTTACAGACCTGTTTCAAGCTTTTTTTWAACCTAAAAATACTTCTTTAATTCATCTAATCAGTCAAATGCATTTAGTCRACATACCATGGAGACAAGACATGGAAGAGATGAAAGAGGCTTATCTRAAAAATTATAACACTTCAGGATCTCTAACTGTGAAGATGGAGTAGAGTAAAAACAGTGCTTGATTTCTTGCTATTCAGGAGCAAAACATATCCACAAGTTGGTAAAAGTTGGAATTTTCATCWCTGAATGCTGATTAGATGCAGCCTTTTGAGCATGTAGGTCTGCGAGCCTCAAAGTATTTCATGTTGAAAATACATCTTGGCTAAAATCTGACTAWATTTGCCCCAAAGCTGAATGCTTTCTAAATGTCTAAAGCTAGTGTCGGGTACCAAATAGAGGTATGCATTTAGATGGGAATGGTTTAAAAAAAAAGAGGAGAAGGAAACAACTAATACAGGGTTTGAATGTGCGTATATCTGGTTTTAAGAACTCTTTACATCTAACTGAGTTAAACAAATACACTTTAGGCTTTTTTGCACGGTGAGGCCTGGTCCGGCTTCAAACCCGGGTTCAAACGTGTTGGTTAGCCTTTATGGCCCAATTCCACCCCAATTTCTGGAACCCCAAGGTTTGTGATTCTATTCAGGCCAGCCTTAGCCTGGTTTAAACCAG
>NW_013952751.1:330310-333396 GCF_001266775.1 Austrofundulus limnaeus | reverse complement strand
CCGGCTAAAAATCTGCCAGCGAAATCCATCTCAATGGGAGAAATCCCAGACGGAGCAGTGAAGGGAAACTAGAACTGAGCGGAGCAGCGTAGGAAGGCAAGGGCCAGGCTAGGCCAGCCTACATGGCACTGAAGAAATTTATTTAATTTAGAAATTAATTGAACACGTATTTCTAACAGCACTGTAAAAATCAGAAGGTTGCATGTTCAAATCACGTCTGGGTCACCAATTTGAGTTGAATTGTATATGCAAATTTTTCAGCCTGAGTAATACACTGATTTAATTTCAGTTAAATGCTTATTATTACTCTACTTCACTCAAAGCCCCTCTGTGACTACAGAGTCTAAACAAAATGGCCACAAATCACGTGTTCAAACTGTATTTATAGAAACCCTGGTCACACCCTGGGGGGGTTGTCCTTATGTCAGCATTGGAATGCTGGAAATGTAAACAATTACTGTATTCTTACACTAGTGGAGCAAGGCATATAGAGACTTGTTGATTCTCTTTGCTGTTTAAAGCAAATGATTAAAACCAATCACAAAGATAYGAGACTGTATCTAAAATTTAGTTAGTCACAAAATGTATTTCAGCCCAATTTGACTTCAGCTACTGTTGCTTCAGAYGAGAGTAAMGTTACATGAATCGTTTGCAGCAACATTTTTTTCCACACAAGTTTAACTATACAACAACAGTAGCATTTTACTAGGCRACAAGCTAACGCTAGCTACCATTAGCTTACAGCTTTCTGTCGTTCTTCCCTCTTGTCTTCAGCATCATTTTGCTGGATGATCCGGTTCAGTCTTTGGTATATTTGCTTCGACTTTGATGTAGTCCATTGTTGTGTCGCAAAAGAAAATGAAAAAAGATTCCCACATGTTTAGTATTATAATCCCTGCCCACCTCGAGGTGGCACCCTGCTCAAAGCAGATACAACTAGCCGGGTTAGAATTAGGTCGGGCCGACTGGGGCTGGGCCTTTCAATGCAAAAATGCCTTTTGTAACAGGCTTTGTTACAATAAAACACAATATGTTAATGGCATGGTCACAACTGGTGATTAGATTTGCGTCTTCCCGATTTTGCTTCTTTGTTTAATGCTGCAATCAAGGGAAGACAGAGAAGAGAGGCAAAGAGAAGAGAAGGCAAAAGGGTCATATACTCTTGGATGGACAGAAATAGTCGGCAGCCCTTCAGGCTGGAGTCTCAGCTTTGGTATCAGTAACACAAGGACAGATACAGGGACGTGTATAAGGCTTCTGTGAGCGTGTTTGTGTGCTTTGTGTGGGCTGAAGCCACATCAAAAGGAGGAAAGTCATGTCAAAGCAAACCTGGAAGTCACATCAAGTCAGTTCTCGTTAATCCATTTCAAAGTCGGTCCTCTAAAGGCAAAAAGCAAAAAAACAAAACAAAAAAAGAACAACAACAACAAAAGGCATGACAGCATCCGAAGCGCCGCCGTCATTCACTCCTGAGAAACACTGCCAAARGATGCCATGTGCACACAAATGCACACCAATCCACCCACACAAACACAAACAGCACAGGTACAAAAAAAAAAAACTGCATCTGGCTTTCAGGCGTCTCCTCCTCGGGTCTGTCTACCCAGAAGGCCTGCAAGCAGCAGAACTGTCGACATGTTTGATCTTGGCGAGCCCCCGCCGAGGCCAACAAAGCAAGACTCTCCTCCGCTATCCCACAATTCCATAGTGCTGTTTCTTCTTGCCTGGTAGGCCCACAGCTGCAGTCTGCCATTCATTATGCACTCAGCGGGAACTCGGCAAAACTACTAAGTCCTCGCTGTGTACAGCCTCGTCAAAAAAAGCAACGGAGGACCGAAAACTTAAAGCCATGTGTGCGTCGGCTTGATGCTGCGYTGGCATTCCGCCTTTAAAAATATAYGTGTCTCGTCAGCAGGCGGCAAATCTACTTCCTGTTTACCTGCTGCATCAGTTCAGCCCTCAAAATCCTCCTTTTCAGCCAAAGAAGGTTTCTTTGGGAAATCTCTAATTGAAGCGATTTTCATAAGCACTCTAAGCCACTGCATGTTAATTAATCACAACATGATTTTCAAAAATAGGCAGACCGAGCTGAATGCTTTACGGGGCAGCTGTACAGTTAATAACACAAAGCTGAATTGAATGTAATTTCCTGACGTTTGATTATAATGAAGTTAAAGTTTCTCCAAGCTTTAAGGAGCTTATTATCTGCTCGTAATGCATCTGCAGTGCACTCCAAGCAGAGTGTCTCCATTTGTTTTCAATCATCCTCAGAGCACTTGAATTGCCTTATTATAAAACGGCACAGCGCATTTCTCACTGCCGGAGTCGCACTGCTGTAAAATACATGTTAAATGCATACCTTTGAAAATCGATTAAGATTTAATTTACATATTAATGTGCAACCTGAGTCCCCGCTCACACTTGTAATAATGAGCTGCCGGGTGTTGTTGCTGTTTAAGAACTACATGTCTGAGAATAAAAGCGGCCCCACAATCGATGAGAGGCATGAAGTTATTTTAACACGTTATAAATAGCTTCAATTATCGGGATTTGTTGTTCTTGTTCTGCAGCCATTGTGTTCAGGAAGCTGTAGTGATTTTCTGATCGATTTTGTYGAGGGATGGGATTAGATTCTTTTGAAACTGAATCAAATCTTTAAAGAAAAGTCATTCAATTTATGCCGGCAAAGGTTCTCAGTCAAACAGGTAATCCTGGCAAGTTCAATAAAACGCAACTGGATTTCTTGTTGAAATTTCAGCTTCACTTACATACAAACGACGCAGTTCTTTGGTGGACAGTAATGCTCATATTSAGAGAGGGATTTCCATAAAATTTCATAAAATAAACTGTTCTACTCAGTTTTGAATCTTTGAATGCTGAGGTGTATAAAATACTGGTAGTTGAAAAATAACTATAAATAAATGTAAAAATACCGTAACAGAAAATGACTGGTAAAAATGAATTTCACTAATAAGTAAAGTACGTAAAGGCACAGTGTGTAGGATTTTGTCAAKTCTTTTAGCCAAAATTGAGATAATCACTAATGACAATAATAAAAAACATGTCTAATCATTGCAGACAAAGAC
>NW_013952751.1:320861-329645 GCF_001266775.1 Austrofundulus limnaeus | reverse complement strand
TTTTTACAACAGTCAGAGAGAACAGAGATGCGTGGCTTGATTTTATTTTTATTTTTGATGGCAATGTTCTAGCAATATTGCCAAAAAAGAGAAGTTTGTGCAAATAATTTTATGATGGACTCCTTTGAAAACTACTACCAGTCCACAACAGGATTTACCCAAGGTCTTTCAGCTGAAGGAGACTTCTGTCCCTACTGTTCCTCACAAATCTGTAGATGATGGTGGTGTTGTGTGTTTAGTGTTGTTGTTTGACATGAACATAATTTGTCATTTAGCAGAAACTATTGCTGCCGTGATCAATGACTGAGGACGCGAGCAGCTTCGCCTTTCCCCCTTCACTATGCCGGCATCAGGAAGCGGTGACAAATGCGTGCTGGTCTTCCTGGCACCAAGGTGCCTGACTTCAGTCTGTCTAAGCCCTCGCCTGGTGTAGCCGCACTGCGCACAGCCTGTCTGCTACTGTTGCACCATTGTGCATCTGCTTGTAGCAGCCATTTTCCTGTATCTAAAGTTTTAATATAAATGCTGTGCTGGGAGGGCGGAGCTAACGTTCTGAATGGAGCTCAGAACTCACAGAACTGACTGATTGAATCTAATTATCAAAAAATGATTTTGTGTATTAAAGCTAATGAATATGTTTTGTCTTGCCCACATAATGTATCCTAAATTGTTCACAGAACCGTAACAGCTTAATTTTTAAATAAAAGTCATAAAATTGCTCGCAAAAATTGGGAAAGCAAAAGTATTTTTGTATACATGCTAAAAAATAACGTTGGATTTACTGAACCAACTTATGYCAACTGGTTCCACTAAACTGAGTTAAATGAATTGCTTTATGTTTACTCAACTTTGTTTAGCAGAACCAGTTGACATAACTTGGTTAAGTAAATTCAACATTAATTTTTTTCAAGTGCATAAACAACTCCTTTCATGATGAGTTTCAATCGTATTTAAGTTTTTAGTGTGTGATGAGGTATTAAACTTTAAGGTAAAGAAATAAAAGTGCTATTTTTATGTTTTAGAATGTAACAGAAAGAGGGACTTGTGGAGTTAAAATAAGAAGGAATTCAGAGCAAAGCATTGCAGTTCCACTTTATAAAGACCCCAACTTAATCTAAAATCATCATGTCTCTTTTAAGTACTGTAASAAAGTAAATGTACTTTGTTACTATACATCTCTGTCAGAACGTTACACATTTTAAATCGAATGAGGACGCTCATTGGATGAGAAGCAAAATGTCTTCAAATGGACAGAAAATACAAAAGAAATACACCAAAGAGATGGATCAGGTCCAGAAAGACCCTCAAAACACCATCTACATTAAACATCAATATGAACAAGTTTATTCCATGTAGGTTCTAACAGGACAGGATCAGTTGTTTTATATTAATCAGAAATATTACATTGTTACTGACAAAGATGTATTCATGTGGTTTTAATCTTACAGCAGACTGACGTAAAACACAAAAGAAAAAAAAAGCTTTTACACTTGATTCCTCTTTATCCTATTTCAGCAAAATGCTCAAATATTGATTTTCAATTTGTTTACCTGAGACATCTCATTGTAGTGGAGAGTCAACACTTTGCTGACCCATTAAAACAACTCAGGCGTTGGTGAAGTCGATGATGATAAAGAAAAACTACATCTGTGCMGAAGTCTCTCTGAACTGCTCGGACCAAAAATGAATAATTTATTCAGTGATGTTATRGCTGGCATTAAAAAGAAAATAGGGACAAATTTCAGTTCTCGGAGTAGCATTTTATGCATATTTAATAATGAATTGGTCATTTTTTTGGTGCAAAAACTAAAGAAATGTGCTGATGTATGCATAAGTCTAAAGCTAATGCTCAGCCTACAGATGACATTTCCTAAAGCAGTCCTTTGTTAAAGTACGTATTTGTAGCTATATTATTATTTAGCATTAGCACTACAGCTAAAMTCTCCTGAGATTTATTTATTTTTGCTCAGTACACGTAAAAAGTAAGAAAACACTGAGCAATTTCATTCGTCCAAGCTGTGGTTAAGTAAGATTAACTCATCCAATCACGTAGAGATCTACCTGTCAGACTGGAACCATGGAGTCTACATTACGGTGGAGGAATYGGCGTGCAGCGGGCGGCCTGGATGGATTTTATGACCTTCCAGTTATAGGACAGCCTCTTTAATCACCTCCCGTTTCCCCGACTGAGATGACGCGTCTATCTGTTGAACTAGCTGATGAAATGTCACCCACCTGCCCCTCCTCATCTCCCCCTTCAGTTCCTTCAAGCTGTTTTATCTTAACATCCTCATCAAGTCCAAGCAACCTGACCTGCATTCAGCCACTCTCCCCGCCCGGCTGTTAATTCCTCGGCCCGTGACGATTGCAGGCCACACTACACTTCCTTAAATCTAGCCGCTGCTTCAGATTATCTTCTTCCCCACTTGCCGACGCCTCRACATCGTCCAGAAATGCAGCGGCGCTTAAAAGGTCGTGGGTCTGGCAGTTCTGGAGCCGGAGGACTAAGTCCAGGTTCGTGCTGGGTGCACCAAGAGGGCGTAAGGAGCGAGCGAGGAGAGAGTCACCGTGCATCTGTGCATCCTTTTTGCCAGCAGTTGGCAACTTCAAAGTAAACTCACAGGACCAAAAAGTGTTTGCCAAAAAAAAAAAAAAAAAAAAAAAAAACCATCAGACACCACACACTCTTTTAATTCATGTGTGCTCCGCTCACACACTCTTTCTGCCCTCCCACCCTGCTGAAAGGTGTGACGGTGAGCCGCTGGGTCAAAGTCAGACAGATGGCCCTCACAGCCGGGATTCAATATCGATGGCCGAGACCGTATGACGGGCCACACAGAGACACACCTTAAAGGGGGAAAAAAGCACCCACCAAGGCGGAAAAACACACGTATGACCTCCAGACAATAATCAACATAATGATGGAGCTCAGAGAAAAACATTTTAGAAAACACTCCAAAAAAAAAAAAAAAACCTTGCTTAGCCTAAAAAAATCTGAAAATACAAGTTTTACTTCTTGTGTACAAATCAGAACACAATATTTACATATTTAATGGATATTAAAAGAATAAATATATTAGCTTAAATCTTTACTTAACAAGGCTCATTTTGAGAGGATATTTTTCTGTCACAAATCTGCACTTCAAAACTCTCCAGTTTTATTCCTACTCACATTAAAAAAGCTTTTTAAATGGAGGTTATTTCATGAGTCATATATGCTTTGTACAAAAGCATTTTTTTTCAAAAATAATCCTAAAAACAAAATATCTTTCAAGTTGATGGCAGTTCTTTCACGTATTGAGTGAACCTGATTCAAAATCACAAAATCTAGTCTTTAAAACGTCAACAAATTTGTGTTGAATACTGGAGCATTATTTACAAAACTGGCACACAATTAAAAAAAACCAAAATTATTCAAATGTGGGTAAAGTTTTCATAGTACTGCAAATAAATAATATTGAAAAAACAGCCTTACATGAGGCCTTGAGTGCTTTTTATTTTGATGGATAATAATTCAGATTAATAGTAAAAGGGTGTCTATTATGATGGCTCAATGAAATGTGTTCAGAGCCATGAAATGTGCTACAACTGTGATCATCAACTKGTGGTTCGTGGACCACTCGGGGGACTTTTCTTGGTCTGTATGGGTCACATCATAAAGCTAAAGAAATATAGTGAATTTCAACATTTATTATTATTTTTACACTTTAGGGTAAAAGAAAAGCCTCAACAGTTTACACCAATCATTTTTATACAAATCTAAACACCTAATTATGCAGTCATATGGGGGCAGCTGTAGCAGAGCCACAGGTTGCGGACCCCAGCACTAAATGAAACCAATTGTATATTGGTGCCTTTTGGAATCTGTTTTGTCTTGGAKTATCTATTCACAAGCAGAATTCCCCTTAAAAAATTTCGGTTGTCATGAAGTAAACTGATATATTATTAAAAAATACACCTTTTCACCATTTCAGTATAACTTCACTTTCAATAAGATCAAGAAAAAAAAAAAACAAAAACAAAGTTTTACATGCTTTTTTACTGAAAAATGAAGAGTAGCTAAAGRATGTGAGCAAACAAAATTTTATTAAGAATAAGAATACTAAGGTTCTGTTGTAACATTAGCCTTTTGTGAAGTTGTTTTGAAAGAAAATGTTAAAAAATTTATAAATCAAATTGTCCTTTACAATATCCCATGTCATAGCAGCAGAGTTAGTCTAATTATCCCCACTTCATTTRGTTTGGTAAACAATTAACCCAACATGAGTGTGTACAGAATGATTGAGGGGTCTGATATTGGCTATGACGTGTCGCCTCTCTTTGCTAACTACTCTAAGTGTTTAACATAGTTAGCCTTCATTCCCAGCTCCCCCTCCTTCGCCCCTCTTTGCTCACAAATCAATACGTTTAAACACTGCCACCAGCTTGCAGAGAAAAGCTGGGTTTGAGGAAGCCATTCGAAACAGGCGATTAATATTCTTTAAATAAATGCGCGCATTGATGAAAAGTGTGCATCGATGAGGTTCGCCTTCCTTCATCTCTGTTTGCGACAGCGTTGTTGTTTCACTACAGCAATTACAGTCTTTAATTGAATTGATTTCTATAATGAGCCTCTGTAATGACACTGTTGTGGGAATGCGTGTGTGGTATTTGTGAYGAATGAACCTCCATTGTTTTCCGTGGACTTAAATGACTTGTGAAGATGAGGACACGCATTTGCTGGTCAGCTTTCTCTGCACGGCCTTTTCATAAACCACTTGTCTGAGGTCTACCCCTTCAGTTTGTTGCGTAACGTCCTCCAGGCTATAAAACATAAATGTTTGATGACACACGGCTTACTACAAGGTAAATTTAATCTCCCACACTGCGGTATTCACGCTCTTTTGGGCTTAACATCAACAAGTTCCTATATCCTTAGGCACYGACGGCGGTTACAGCGGTCAGGTTTCATGGGAGCTCGTCAATGGCAGTGTGAGTTACYGAAATCTTTAAAAGGGCTGAAGAGTAAATCCACTGGTYTATTAGTCAGTGTGAGCTGCCTCTTCCCTTCTCACTGCTTTTGGCTTGTCTGCTTCTTATGTCTTGAGTGGAGGAAGCTTTTGTAATGGTGCAGCTTAAAAGCTGGCACACAGCATTCCTCCTGTGGCTGGAATACTATCAGCTGTTTTAATAATGAAGGACTCCTCAAACAGACAGAGAGCAGCTGGCTCACACACTGGATGCAAGGGCAACTTTGTGTTCCTCTTGCATCGTTGTGACCATGAATTTGTTTGGATCACATTAGGGAATTTTAATTGACTTGCTAAGGAAGATGTGGAGATGATTGTGGGAAAACACTGATAAATAAAAGCAGAGGTTTCAGTTTGGTTTATATGTAAAAGTCAACACGATTTACTAAAGGTCCAAAGAAATAAACAGCAAGCTGGGTGGGTAACTGGAGATTTAAGAGACAGTTTGGCAGCATGTGATCATGGGTATTCAGTGCAAGTTATAGTAAGAGACCATGAAAACACGCACCACATGAAATCATAAAATAAATGGCCACATTTTTAGACCCTGCCCAAACTAACAGACAAAATGCTGAATAAAGTTTTGAAGTTCTGAAGAAAAAAAATGGAACTGTTAATAGGCATTAGTGACCRATTTTATTTTATATTCACGTTGTGAGAACCAATCGTTTGGTACCTCTGGGCTAAGACCTTCTGTATGCATGGGACAGTTCACCCGAGTGTGAAGCGGCTGGGATGAGAGTCAGTCAGAGGCCGTGGTTCTCAACTGGAATGTGTGGACTGTCCCCTCCGGGTCAGGGGTCAGAAGGGTGTCTCTAGCTGTGTTTCCATCAAGGTTTTTTAATGCGCATTTTGAAGTATCGCATTAGAAAAGGTGAATGGAAACAGCATGATTCAAAATAACTTCCTCTAATTCGCTAAAAAAGTTGATACGCTCGCTTGAGGTGGATTTTGTTTTTTTTTTTTCGAAAAAGAGTTAATGCACAAAAGGAGAGATGGAAACACATTTGCCGAATAAGTTCTGACGTAGCGAACATTTACCTCACATGGTTGATCGGCTGTTCTCGCTGTCTGAACGGTACTGGTACCGATACCAGAGCGACTGCAGCCACGACTGGCAGCAGGACCCTCCTCCCGCTGTCGGCGTCTTCTCAGTTATTCCCGTAACGTGAAAAGGATTGCATTTCTTTTTCTACGTCTCCAGACAGCATACATAGCCAGAACTAGTTGAAATGACAGAATAAATACAACCTTCCTGATTGTAGCAACACATTACTGATAACTTCTCTCCATTGTCCTGAGATGTGTGGATCCTGCAAGTTTGCGACTTTTACTTCCTGTTTACTACACACATGCATCTGACGTAATTGATTCGCTTCAAGCCAGTTGATGGAAACATGTCTGATTCGCATTTCTTCGTTTTTTTTTTCCTTTTTGCGAAATTTTAAAAATTAGCTCAAAATTCAAATTAAAATTGGATGGAAACACGGTTACTGCCTCAAGTGTAGGAATTTAGGGWTCTGGGTGACTTGTTTACTAGTGATGGAACGGGAGACAGATTGACGGATTAAGGAGACGTCATCCTCAGTAATGAGGACGTTGCTTCAGTTGGTCGTGGTGAAGAAAGAGTTGAGTCGAAAGACAAAGCTCTCTATTTACTGGTTTGTCTATGTTCCAACCCTCAYCTGTTTGGATCATGATCGAAAAACAAGCTCTTGAATACAAGCATCCAAAATGAGCTTCATAGGGTGGCCAGGCTCAGCCTTAGAGCCGTTGCTCCTCTGCATCAAAAGGAGTCAGTTGAGGTGGTTCATCTGATTAGGATGCCTCCTGGACGCCTCCCTTTAGAGGTGTTCCGCACATCCCACTGGTAGGAGACCTCAGGGAAGACCCAGGATGAGCTGGAGGGGTTATGTATCCTCTCTGGCCTCAGGGTCCCCCAGGACAAGTAGGAAAGTGTCGCTGGGTAGTCTGGGTTTTTCTCCTAAACCTGTTGCCTCCTCGACCCAACTACAGATAGGCRGTGGAATATAGTTGTWACATAATTGGAACCATCTTAAGAGCATTTTACAGGTTATTTCTTAAATGAGGCCTTTACCTCAGGGAATTTCTAAATGAAAATGAAAAAAAAGAGACACAGCAAAAGTATCTGTCTCTGCTGTTGGTTTTCACTTCAGTACTGTCCGTGTTCCTTGAACCTCACTTACACAGATCAAATATAAATCTATGTTACTGTAAACGTGCTGCGATGTCCTGCATCAGTTTACTCTTATGATCTCCAGCTTTGGAAAAGAAACATTAGATGAAAAAGCCACCAGAGGAAAGTCAAACGAATGAGTCCAATGAATATTTAAAACGGGCAGATTGGGCATTAAATTTATTAGTCTTTCAAATAAGTTTGGCAAAACTGGGGGCTTGTTTACAGTTTGTCTGCCTGACTGACCACTTGGGATCTTCCCCTTCCGGATTCCAAGATCTGAGCGATAAAGTCAGAGAGAAAAATTACAAACACACATGGTGGTTAAAAACATTTTATGGGTCTCTATCAAGTGTTATAAGTAAAACACTATTTCTCATGTAAGATCAAAAACTCACCACAAAATGATCTATTCTAAATATAACTGAGCTATTGGAATGTAAGGATATACCCTAAAATATGTATAAATATTTAGGTAAAGACATGTTTTATGCAAAACAATWATTGTTTAAAGTATCTAAGTTTGGAGAAACAGAGTTTAATTCTYACAGGAGTGATCAGCTATTGGCTCTAGTCCAAACAAAGCCAAAAGATCAAAGTGGATAGAATCAAACCTAAAACAGTGCCAATCTGAATAAYCATTTTTGGTTGAATTTGCTATTATTTAAACCTTTGACACACTCCACTTGTCAATGCACTGTTTATTTGCAAGTGCAAAAACAGCAACAGCAAGCTGTAGCACTTCCAGTGCAGCCTTCACACAGAAACTATAAAATAGTCTTTCACATTTTTGAGATTGGAGACAAAACCAACTTTTCTAACTAGTGTTAGAATATCGACTTGAGCTGAATGTTAGTCTGAGTTGGACTCGTAGGTAAACTCTTTCACTCTAGTAACTCAACAAGCTGAGCTCAGACCAGCACACTGGTTGAACAAGGTTTATTTTTAAACACTAACCTTTCTCTTATCAGCAGTTTAGCCACTGCAGACACCTGAATGGTTCCTCTTCACACATCGTAATTTCTCATGTTGAGCTCAGATTACATGGCACTTCACTCTGTGCTTTTCTAACCTAATTTCATGCAGTACAAATTGGTAGTTTTGTCATTTGCTTTATATGTGACACTTTTAACAAAAATTAAGTTCTTAAAAGGGACAAAAATTGCATTTTTTGACTGGCATTAATTATGAATCATGTGACTTATAGAAAAACATAATATTAATGTTTTGGGAAAAAAGACAGCCACATTACATTTTATAGTCAAGATATAAAACACCAGATGAAGTAATGTATATCTTTATTTTTTCTCAGGTTGAATTTTGACCAAACAAAAATCAACATAAAGCTATTAGGACTTCCCATTATGCATCAATGGCTGCTTAGCTTGGCCCTTGCCTTCCTACGCAGCTCCGCTCAATTCTAGTTTCCCTTCTCTGCTCCATCTGGGACTTCTCCCATTGAGATGGATTTCGCTGGCAGATTTTTAGCCGGGCCAATCAGAGAACAGAAAGTCAATTTTCTGCGCAGTGTCTGCTTGTAGTTTATTTTACCTGGGCCAATCAGCAAACAGAAGGAGG
>NW_013952751.1:317636-320483 GCF_001266775.1 Austrofundulus limnaeus | reverse complement strand
CTTCTCTATGCATCAAGTCCAGACCCTTGTACGAAGCAAAGTGAAGGACGAGGGTCTCGTTTAAACCAGGCTAATGGCTGCTTGGTTTGTTGTAAAACTTGGGAGAAAATAAAGGTTCAGTATAATGCAAGAAAAATAACTTTTCATTCAAAGCTGTCTCATAATATGTTCAAACTTGTAGGCCACAACCAAATAAGCTTAGATTTATTATCTTTCTTTAAGATGATTGTGAATTTAGACACCTGATTATATTMATTGATGGCAGAAAAGTGATATTCTCTATATCCCCTATCTTGATTAATGATTCGTCTTGCAACTGTTTTATTACAAAAGTAAGAAATGCCCACTTGTACAAAATTTGTTTGAAAAACTTAGTAGCTCTAGTAAACACTAAGGCCTGCAGAGATAAAGCAGTAAAAACCTCCTTCATTAAAAAACAAGCACACAGGTTGCCTTCAAAGACYGAAGAAGTCCGGGTCTTAAGACCACAGGGCCTTGTGCATGAAAGAGTCTGAAAATGATAATGCACATTATCGCTTACTGTCTGTGCTTCTGTTTGCAGCTCTGTCCACTGACATGAAATAAAAAAGGACTGATTAAATGACTTATGTCTTTGGATTTTAAATTGCTGCTTTTAAACCTTAACCCTGGCTGAGATCGCTCTTGCTTTGATGAGCGTCTTTGATGTGCCTTGGCTTGTGCGAACACACGCAACCTTGGGTCTGTATTCTGGCAGCGGAGCGTCGCTAATTATCTTAGCAGCAGAAAGGTAAGGGAAGCGGGGACCTGTGTGTGTGTGTGTGTGGTCTCAGTGCGGCGGTAGCTTTTAATGAGCCCCGCACTTCTTATCAAGCTCGGCAAACGCTCTGATCCGCCCACGTGGAGGACGGGACTCGAGTGATCGCGTCTGATGCCACCAACCCCCCCACGCATATGACCAGCCCAATCAACCCCCCCTACATACACACTTTCTGCCCATTTCCTTCTCTTTGTAACCGTCAGAAAGAAATATCTATGAGAACAAAACAAAGACTGTTTCATCCTTTCTCGTACAAGGAAGGAACGTGAGAAGAAGGAGGGATTCAGCAGGACAAAAGAAACAAAGGGCGGCAGACTGAGACAAGGAGGAAAACAGAGATGAAGGAGTGAACTTCTCCAAGCTGGAGGGCGCTCCAGAGGACACATCCTAGATTAGCCTCCCCCCTACATCTTTCCATCCGTCCATCTCACCCCACCTCCCGCTTCAGAAGACGAACAAGCGGCCCCGCGGCCCTCTCGATGGGCGTCTTGTGCTGGGTGGGTGGTTATCGGGGGGAGACGCGGGCCATTTAGACATCTGTCAGCCACTAATGAAAGAGTTCAATTTAGTGGAAAATCTAAAACAACCTTGTCTGACGGGCRAGGCTGACAGCTTTTAACTCGCCGTGTGTTGTTGCCGTGTGTTCATCRCAGCGTGTGTGTTGGAGTGGATCAGGAGGGGGAAATTATTTTTAAAAAAATAGGTGAAAGGAAAAAGAAAAGTGTAACAGTATAAACTCTGCTGAGGCATTTTTTTTTCTTCTGTGAAGTGTAGCAARGCCATGCAGGAGCGTGAATCAGCCCGTGCAGCAGGGGTTGGGTCTTATGGCTTTAAATCTCTCCAGGGGTCCGGGGCATGTTTTCCAACGATAGATGGAAGGGGTTTTGTGTGTGTGTGTGTGTGTGTGTGAAACAAAAAAAAGCATATTTAGAACTCAGTTGTGCTATTAAGAGTTGCAGAGCTGAGCACATGGCTCTCCAGGCAACATAGCAGACACACAGCCACTTTGTCTCCACCCCCCTCAACCTTCATTAGCGTCTCATTAGAAAGAACTTTAGCGAAGCTGTTGCTGTTCTTCGGGAAACAATCTCTGCCTATTTGTCTCCACTGAAAGGACACTGTGTTTGCCATGCAGAAAACTCATTATTTTTATTTTATTTTTTTTATCTTTTATTTTTATAGATTAATTCACCGGCTGATTTAGATGCTGTGCTGCCTAGTGACGGGGCTATTACTGAGAGGAAATAGTCAAACCAAAGCTAGTTTTATTGACTCCGAAAATAAGAGTGGTTGGATTCATGGCGGTCAGCAATTACAGTGTCTGAAAGATGAAGGTATTCTAGCAAAGCACAAAAGCCTGCATGCAGCATTATTTTTGAAAATATGTTTTTTACAACTGATTGCAGGGTTTTTACATGAACTATGTAATTTGGTACAAATATGTGAACATAAAGTAAGTTTTTAGCTCCAAATATATAAAGTAACATTATTACACAAGCTTTTGAGGCATAAAACTGAATTTACTAACCTGATGAAACAGATATGTCATTTTTAATCTAATTGGGTTTCTGCAGAAATCAACCAATCAAATTTAATGCTTTTTAACGCAATTTAAGTCCATTTTTAAATATTGTTATACCTTTGCCAGTGATTGCATACATTTCGCAAGTTTATTTAATGTCATTTTAAAGATGATGCTAGTGCAACTAGCCTTTCCACACATCGACTGGTTTGGCTCATTTTTTTCAAAGATGAAATTCCCCACCTCCCTGACTGTCACTGAGCCACAGCCATGCCCCAATTTCCTCGTTTTCCAGCCATTTTATCTGGAGTTCACATTCACGCATTTCATCTCAGCTCCTGAAGTTTTCCTGTTTTCTCCCAACATGCACCGCGCAATCAATTATTAAAGTGGTTCTGCATGTGACTCTCTTGTAAAACTAAGCGATCACCATGATAAACATGTCCAGCTGAAGAAAACAAAACTAAAATAAAAAAAATAATTAATTGATTAATTAAAAAACATGTTTAGCTGAGGTTTCCAAAAC